>NW_007249777.1:154812-214495 GCF_000164805.1 Carlito syrichta
AGACTGCCGGCAGTCTCTCGGGGTCAGTTCCGCCGAGGCCTGGCCCGCCCACCTCCTTCCTGGGCCTTCGAGAATTTAAATGGACCCTGGACATCGCTCTGCAGACCTCCCCGGGTCCCTGATGAGTCCGACACCGAGTGGAGGCACTAGGGGGAAGAGGACCCACAGGATGGTGATCCGTGGTCACGTTACACGTAGTGTTTATAATCGAGAGGTTGTTGACTCGGTGACCTGCCAACCCGGGACTTAAGCTAATTGGATGGTTGGGAGGCAGGCAAGGTTATTCTGCGATTTCCTGTTTTTTACTCGCCCCCCTTCTCATCCATAACGACATAAGGACACGTATGGTAGGGAGCGATCTGCGCCCCGAGAGAGGGAAAATCCTGGGGGAAACATTTCCCGGAGGCTCATTCACGTGCCAAGTCAAACACGAGATTTTTAAAAAGCACGTGTCCAGGTTTCACTGTTTAATTGAATTTACTAGTCTGGAGGAAGATAGATTTCGGTACAATACATGAAGTTTCTGTTTAAATTATTTCAGTAGGCCTAATGCAAACCCCAAACAGCAAATACATGCACAGCCAGCATTAGTGTCCTTACCTGTACGCCTTAGGAAAAATAGTTAAATATGATGGTAGTCAAATTAACGTGAATGTAATGAACTTTTTGTGTGGAAGTACTTTACTCATAGTGTGATTATTGATAGCTTTAATATTTGCCTCTTAAAATACCAGACCTTTTGCTTTTAGCAGTCCAAATAGGACAGTACTTTTAAATACTCTTATAATTTTTATTTTGTTTTATTTTTTAAAAATAGCATCTGGGAAGCTTAGTAAACCACAAAGTAGATAACATAGATATGAATTGGACTTTCCATATTAGAGTAGATAGCAGTAATACAGTATGTAAACTTTTTTTGAGAGGTTTTTATTTTTATTACTATCTTTTTCTTGATGTTTTTAATTAATTTTTTTAAACAATTTTTAAAAATATATAGAGCCATAGACTTGGGAATCTTCATTTATTTATAAATTGATAGCAAATATCTTGGAATAGATATCTCCATTTATAAAAATTTGGTTCTACTATACATTACTCTAGTGCTGACAATACGAATTAAACAGTATTTAATAATACAGTATGTTCCAATTGTTAATAGTTTCACAACTGCGGGAAGAAATCCTCTGTGTCCCTTTGTGTGTGTGCTACACGTAGTGCTACAGCAATAATATGTCAAGGTTTTAAAAATTACATTAAAAAGTCCTTTATTTCCACTGTAATTATTGGATTTAACCATCCCCTCCCTTTTGATATGTCTCTCTTTGTCTGGGGGGGGTTCCTGAAATTTGTTCCCCCCTCCCTCTCCCACCCCCTAGCTCCAAATAGATGTAAACAAGTGGTTAGTGCACTATGGTTGGTCACAATAGAGCACAGTGGAGAAGAGCTGTTACAGTCAGTTTCTCATGTTAGTATTGATTAAGGATTAGGGGCTTAACATCTACATGCTTAGGTAGGTGTTTCACCTCTTCTCTCATTTATGCTTTAGAGGAATTTGAGATTTTTGGTAGTTCTATCAGTGTATATAGCACTCATCCATGGATTTCAAAGAACTGAAGTCTTCTAACTTTCTTTTTTACTAATATGCTCTTCACTATGTTTGAAAGTGTGGCTAACTTAAAAATAGCAGTACAGAATCAGAGTTGAGGGGAAATTAATTTGAAAAAGATTCAGAAAATATTCATTTTTCTTTGTTTAAATACAAAATACATAACCTTGTTTTTATTTTGAATATAGTTTCTGTGAATATTATATTTTCTGATGTGTTATCACAAAAAAGTGTATATTGAGAAGTAGTTCAATGATGACTTTTCAAATAAGTTGCAAAGTACAAAAATAAAAAAGGAATTTGAGTTACAGGATAAGGAGAAAACAATGTTTTAGAATGCTTACTTAAAGTGACTTTGGCTTTAAAGACTTCTACTCCTGCACTTAGTACATTAGAACTTTCTCTGCTAAATTTAAAGATATCTTTGAAGAATTGAATTTTCTAGAATTTCCACTTGCTTTAGGCAGCATCAAAATTTAACTCTAAGAATAAACACTGATGCTTGTCAACAGGATATTTTGATATTTCACTATAAAATGTTTAAAATATGAAATACCTTGCTAATCCTCAGGTATTTGGAGACTGAACTCCTCTATTTCCTTTTTTTAATTTTGCAGAGAGAGAACATTGACTTGAAAACAGGAGCATCCCAAAGATTTTAAAGTTAAGGATACAGATCTCTGCCAGGCATGGTGGTGCGCACCTGTAGTCCCAGCAGGAGGATTACTTGAGCCCAGGATTTCTAGGCTATAGTGTGCTGTGATCATGCCTGTGAATAGCCACTGTACTCCATTTTGTATCTACAGTGGGCAATCTAGTGAGACTCCATCTCTTAAAATATCAAACAAAAAATCAATAATATAGATTTTCAAAAAAATGTGGAAACCATGGATAAGTTTTCGTTTGGGAAAATCTTTGACTTTATGCAGGATATGTCTTTTGTCATGTCTCCCCCCACCATAATTTTTCAAATGAATTCTGTGATCTCTGACTCCTATGTTAAAAATTAGTATGGCAGAATATCCTTTGTGCGGAAATTAGGAATTATATGGTAAATTCTTCTTAATTACCCTAAGTTAAGTGAGGTTTAGGCTCAAGAATTGATTTTTAAGTGCCTGGTATGCTAGTTTTGTGGGAAAACCATAATTTGCGTTTAAGCATCACTGGTGAAAGTTTAATCCTATGACCATTATTGTCAGTTCTGAAATGATGAAAGATTCAAGTTTGTTCGTTTGGAATGTAAGATTCCCTAAGAGCCAATGCTTGACTTGAGCAGTTAACCATAGGAGAATTATCATTGCAAACTATTTTGGTTGCTGCTGCTTCAAGATGGTGGCATTTATTTGTCATAGTGATTTAGAGTTCTCACATAGTGAAACGCGTCTCTTGTTGGACTGGTTACATCTGTGAACCACTTCAGGACTACATTGATTGCTGGAATGCAGCAATTTTATGTGAGCCGCCTGTCTGCTCTGTAAGAGTGATATTCTATGGAGGTCATTCTGGTAGGGTTTCTTTTTTTTTTCCCCTTTATTTTTTCTTGTTTTCAAGAGAGGAGAGAATGGCAATACATGACCCTTTCCTTTAGAAAATGTCAATTTAATTGGAGAGGGTATTTGCAAATATAGCAACTTTTATGGCCATACACAAAAAAATAATAACTTGTTATCATTGTTTATGTTTAGACAAAGTAACTGGAGAAGGGAGTTTTCCTTGTTTATTGTATTCTTCTTACTTCTAAGGATTTCAACAATAACAACAAAATAGCCCCAGTACTTCATAATAGCCCCTACTATCATACTACAAAAAAGTTAGCAGTTAATCTTTAACATAATGAAATACAGTGATCTGGTTTTTTTTGTTTTTTTTTGAGTTGGAGTCTCACTCTGTCGCCCAGACTGGAGTGCAGTGGCCACTCCCGGCCACCGCAGCCTCTACCTGCTGGGCTCCGGCGATCCTTCCGCCTCAGCCTTCCGAGTAGCCGGAATTACAGGTGTGCGTTACCACGCCCGGCTGATTTTTTTGATTTATTGTAGAGATGAGGTCTCGCTGCCCAGGCGGGTCTTGAACCTGCGGGCTCAGGCAATCCACTCACCTCAGCCTCCCAAAGGCGCGGGATTACAGGCTGAGCCACCGTGCCCAGCTGTGATCTGTTTTTTAAGGTGCTTTGTGTAGCTGTAGTTCCATCACTGCAGCTCCCCCATCCCATCCATTTCTCTTGCTCCTCTGCATAGGCTGAGTGGGAAGATGTAGGTTTGTGATTTGTCAGGAAAATGATTTCAGTTTGATTTTTGAATTTACCCTTGGTTCATAAATTCTGAGGGGAATCTTGCCGTTTAGTATTTTCAGGATACCTATATCCTTAGTGTTTTTGTCTTTAAGATTCTTTGGTTAGTCAGATGACTTACTCTAAACTGTTCCAGGATGCAGACTTTCCAGAATCTCTGTAACATCCAGTATATTTTCCTGTTCTGCAAAGTGAAATCCCATCTCTGTTCTTTATTTCTGATTTTGTGTCTAGAGAGGGCATTTTGTCTAACTACAGGACTTTTTAATAGAATCTTCCCACCAATATCTAGTAGACATAGATTGATAGAGAAAAGTGGAACGGGTAGAGGGCATAACAAAAGCTTGTGAAATTTGTTTTTAGTTTGTATATTTTTCCTTTGTGGTTCAGGAAAGGGATTTTATGTGAAGCAACTATAAAGCATTGCATTTGTCTTTCCTTTTTATCTGTCTCTCTTTTTTCTTTCCTGTTTTCACGTTACTAGTGAACTTATGGTTAATTATATCAGGCCATATATTTTTGTTCCCGCTTATAATCCTAGCACTTTGGTAGGCTGAGGTAAGAGGATTGCCTGAGCCCACGGGTTCAAGACCAGCCAGGGTAATTTGGCAAGACGTCATCTCTACAATAAATCAAAAAATTAGCTGGGCGCAGTGGCGTGTACCTGTGGTTCCAGCTACTTGGAAGGCTGAGGCAGAAGGATCACCTGAGCGCAGCAGGTTGAGGTTGCAGTGGCCATGAGCATGCCACTGCACTCCAACCTGGGTGACACAGTGAGACTCTGACACCAAAAAAACAAACAAACTTAGTGTTATCATAGAAAGATGTTTTCATTAACCCCTTCTTGCTCCAGTAGTTTAGATCAGAGTTTCTCAGCCTTGGCACTTTTGTTTCTTTGGACTGAATAATTATTATTTGCTTGAGGAGTGGACCTGTGCATTTGTAGGATGTTTAACAGCATCTCTGATCTTTACCCAACGAGGTACCACTAGCGCCCTCTTCAATTGTGACAAAAATGTCTCCAGATATTACCAAATATCCCTTGGGAAGCAGAATGACCTTGATTGAGAATCACTGATTTAGGTTCCCTGTTAAACTGTCTTAAACATTCTTTTCTTTTTTTCTGGTGATTCTTTCTAGCAGTTTTAAGTAATTGGTAATGCTCTTTATCAGCAAACTGTAAGCTCTATGAGGACAGGGACTACATATCTTCATTGCTTTGTGTCCTTAGTACATAGCACAGTATCTTAATACGCAGTATTTACTAAATAAAGAATTTCCGAACGGATGAATGGTTGATAGACTAGGCTGAATGTAATTACCATTTCTGGACAGTTGGTTATTACTTTGGGGAGGAGAAGCGGGGAGGGAACCATTCCATTGAAGATTCCAGTTAAATTCATTCAGAGTTTTATGTTGTATAGTTATTATGCTGTTTGTTTTCTTTGTGTGTGGTTTTTTTTATTTTTATTTTTTTATTTTTTGAGTTGGAGTCTCACTGTGTCTCCCAGGCTGGACACGCTCACGGCCAGTGCAGCTTCGACCTGCTGGGCTCTGGTGATTCTTCCGCCTCAGTCTTCCAGGTAGCTGGAACTACAGGCATGCACCATCATGCCCGGCTACTTTTTAAAAATTTATTGTAGAGATGAGGTCTCTCCATGTTGCCCATGCTGGTCTCGAACCATGGACTTAGGCAGTTGTCTCACCTTGGCCTCCTAAAGTGCTGAGATTATAGGCATGAGCCACCATGCCCATCCTGCTGTTTGTTTTCAAATCCAGTTTTTCTTTATTGTTTTACCGTTTGAAATGACATATAGTAAAAGATTTTTTCCTTGTATTAAAATAATTTAGAATTCAAGGATAATTGAGATTGATTATTTTGATACTGAGACTGCATAATTTGAGTGTTAAAGTCTTAATTACTCAACGCTAAATATAAAAATATTTTATTATGATTGAAATCCATGTCTCATATGCAGTTGAACCATTCTATTCTAGACTAGCACTGAATTTGTTATAGTAATTTTTATTAACATTTAGAGGACTCCCACATCCCCAGTCTCCTAAGTAGTCATGTTTTATGATCATTTGCTTCTGTTTTAGAAGGGGGTGTAGGTGGCTTAGAATTAGTGATGGTTTGACTGCTTGTATATGCAATTTCAGGTATCTTTTTCTAGGGCCAGTTTTGCTGGTACTGGACAACTCCTTATTTATAGTGGTATGAGAGAATATAGTCAACCTTGACCTTGAACACTGACACAGCTCCTGAACTCTTAAGTGAGCTCATTTATATGGTTTTGTTTTCTCAACATCTTTCTCTACTCCTCTCTCTCAGGATTGTGCCTCTACTCCTGCTTGTGCAGACTGCTTTTCCAGCAGCATGGACACAAGAAGCATAGTAAGATGATGATAACCCACATAAGGCAGGCCTTTTGGAAAATGTTAGGTTTAAAATGGTAGTAGAATGATGATGTATTGATTATATGGGTAGTACTTGGGAAGCATGATGAAATTTGTCCCTTAGAATATATTCGTAATCTTAAAAGAGAGCAAGTAGAGAATAAATTGAATTGTTTCACAAAAAAATAGGTTAATTGGGAAAAAAGTTATTTCACTTAATAGTGAGTATAAATCATATATAAACTCTTGTTGGATGAACTTGCATTCTGTTCCACATTTTACAAAAGAAGTATGACTATTTAATATGAGTAAATTGCAGACCTCTTACTTTGATGGTTGGAAATAAAATACATCTTTTAAGAAATTTGTTTAAACTCTTAAGATGACAGATTATTGACGAATATGCCATAGGAATAGAGGAACAGAAAACTATATTAAATTTTTGATTTCTAGTTCTAGAGGACCTGATTGTGTTAGAGGTGTACTATTACAAAAAGTAAATGCTGATGAGTAATGTTTCTGTAGCCTGTGATTTCTTATCTGAATCAGTTCTATCTCAAGTTTGATGGTAAACATGATGCATTTGCTTTTTCTGATTTTGATTTTATGCTCTTTTATCTTTCTAATTGTGTTTTACAAGAGTTTTTGATACATCCATATTTTAAACTTAGGGGTGGCTATGTAAGTGTTATTGCGGTATGTACCATAGGTCAGGAAATACCTCAGGAACTTTGATATTGCCTTACCTTGTCTGAATGGGGAGTAGATTGCTCATATTCTCTAAAGATACTATGACTATTAAGTTAATGTTTGCCAAATTTGCTTTTAAAGTAACTGCAACTTAATTTATGTAGGTTGACTTAAAAGATCTACGATTTTATTCTTCTGTTCATTTGTTTGGTCTTTTAACTAATACTTAATGAATGCTTACTGTGGCCTAGGCATTTTTCTATCTTGGGATACAGTGGTAAACTAGACAGGTGGAAACCCTGTGCTCCTGGGGCTTATGTTCTTGTGATTCTTTTCCTTTTGCCTCTCGAGCGTTGTGTATGGTGAGCTGCTGCAGAGCTAGAGAGGTGGGGCAGGCATTACTGACTCTGGTATTGTTTCCTTGCTGGGGACTGTGTGGTTGCAGCATGTCTCTCCAGGCCCATTCTCCCTGGTCCATTCTCAGCATTTTACCTCATGGAGTCCAGATTGCTTGCCTACTGCTCAAAATAGAGACTGAGCAGGTAAACAAGGATATGATCCTAACAGTGGGAAAATATGACTAGTTACATTAAGTTTCGTTTTACACAAAATTGTCTATCACTTATTTTTTAAATCTCCATTTGATATTTTGGAGTCATAACTATTTCTTATACTGCTTTAAGGATTTTTTTTGTCAGTAAGAGAAAATTAGTCT
Source organism: Carlito syrichta (assembly GCF_000164805.1). NCBI lineage: Eukaryota > Metazoa > Chordata > Mammalia > Primates > Tarsiidae > Carlito > Carlito syrichta. The sequence continues at coordinate 162,511 of NW_007249777.1, forward strand.
CCACAGCAAATGATTAAAAAAAACAACAACTTTTGTTAAGTGGTAACCAATGCTTTATGAGTTTAGAAGAATAAGTTAATAAGTATTTTTATTTTTAAAACAAAGTATCTGGAAAAATTTTGTGTGATTCTACAGGGCTCATTTGAATAGCTTGTCAGTGAAGGATGACATTGTTTGGATCATGTACTTTATAGTGTAGAACTTGAGAATAATATAAATATCTCTGTATGACGATCCTAGGTCTCAGTATCTCAAAGGCTGACTAAATTCTAGTTAGTGACTTTCTTTTATTTTGTAATGTTTTGTTACTGTAGAGTTTTATAGTTGAAAAAAACATATAGGTATTTGAATTTGTTGAAGTATTTGAAGTATATGAGTAAAGTCCTCTAGAGTAAAGTAATTTTTCCCCCTTAATCCTTTTTCCCTTCAGGTGAATGTTGAATGAGTAAAATTCTTATAAACCAAAACATCTGGTATTGCAGTTGTCTAGTTTCTGTAATCAACTGTTCAATGTGATTGGAAAAAAAAAAAGGTTAGGCTTATGCATTTCTTCTAATTTACCAAACAGTTGTTAACAGTGAACTAGTTGGCCAGACTTGGTGGCTCAGCCTGTAATCCTAGCACTTTGGGAGGTGGAGGTGAGTGGATTGCCTGAGCCTGTGGGTTTGAGACCAGCCTGGGCAACTTGGTAAGACCTCGTCTTTAACTAACATACATAGATACATACACACACACACACACACACACACATACATACATACATACATACATACATACATACATACATACGCCAGGTGTGGTAGTGCATGCCTATAGTTCTGGCTACTTGGAAGTCTGAGGTGGAGGGATCACTGGAGCCCAGCAGGTTGACGCTGGGGTGGTCGTGAGTGTGCCACTGCCCTCTAGCCTGGGCAACTAGGAACTCCAACTCAAATAAAATAAAATAAAATACAAAGTGAACCAGTTTATAATGTATAGTGGTTTATACTCTGCCTCTTTTCCTCAACCATTATCATGTTTCAGTGACTCTTTAGTTTAACTTTATGAGGGTGGTTGAATAGATGCTATCCCCATTTTACAAACAAGGAAACTGAGGCCTTCAATTATGATCCCCCCCCAAGGAAATGTGGCTTTGTAAGCATTAGAGCAAGGACTAGAAGAACCCAGTTCTCAATCCCTGTTGCAGGTGTAAGGAGAACCATCACTCAATTTTTCCTGATTTTCATTACTAGCATAATTCTCAGGTGTAAATTAACATTTTCCCCCTCATTCTTTTTAACTATATATATATATATTTTTTTTTTTTTTTTTTTTTTGAGTTGGAGTCTCGCTCGATCGCCCAGACTGGAGTGCAGTGGCCGCTCCTGGCCACCGCAGCCTCGACCTACTGGGCTCCAGCGATCCTTCCGCCTCAGCCTTCCAAGTAGCCGGAATTACAGGCGTGCGCTACCACGCCTGGCTGATTTTTTGATTTCTTGTAGAGATGAGGTCTCTCTGCCTAGGCGGGTCTTGAACCCGCGAGCTCAGGCAATCCACTCACCTCAGCCTCCCAAAGGCGCGGGATTACAGGTTGAGCCACCGAGCCCAGCTAACTATATTTTCATAACTTCACATTTGCAGAAAATTTCAAGAATGATGCATTTTTGTGTGTGAGGTGGACCCCCCAAAACTGGAATTATCTTTTGGAGGGCAGGCTCCTTGTAGTACAGGCTTCCCCCACTGGGTAAGTATTTGAAGAACCCATCCACATCAGAGTACTGGCTAGCATTCTTATGAGAGGCTGCATTTGGCTTTAGTGAATTTTTTTGGAGATTCTTTGCCATTTCAGATGAGTGATTTACAAGCGCTGTCCACATCACACTAAGTGTTCAGCAGTTTTTGACCCAAAATGGCATGACCCTCCATGCCCCACCCTCCCTATTCATACCCAGTCTTGCCCTGAGCCACTTTTTTCTTTGTTTCCTCCATGAAAAAAGTCCTCAAAGGGAAACATATTGCCAGTGTGGAAGAGGTGAAACAAAAAAATGGCAGAAGCACTAAAAAACATCAAAACTAATGAGTTCAAAAACTGTTTTGAACAATGTAAAAAGCACCTCTAAAGGTGTGTTGCAGGAAACAGAGTACTTTGAAGGTGACTGAAGTTTAAACATGTAAGAATAAATACATGATTTTTTAATAAATAGATTCCAGGTTCTTTGGAGTACCCCCTCTACTTTATCCATACTTCTCAGCCTTGTGTTAACCATATTTGCTTTCTTACTCTTATCGCTCTACATAAAAGTGAACATACACAACTTTTTCCCAAAACATTTTGAGAGTATATTGTGATTCATCAGGCCCTTTACCTCTAAATAACTGTATTTTCTGAAAGCATGCACATTCTCTTATTTAGCCATCGTACAATTATCAAAATCAAGAAATTAGCTTTAATATAATAATGCTGTTGTCTGAAGATCATATTCAGATTTCACTAATTGTACCAGTAATGTCCTTAATAGAGTAAATCCTGTATCACATCTTACATTCAGTTTCTCTTTAGTCTCCTTTAATCTGGAAAAGTTGGCTTTTCTTTCTTGTCCTTTATGAGCTTTGAGATGATATTTGATGAGAATAGACCAGTTATTTTTAGAATTCCTTCAATATTGATTTGTCTGCTGTTTCTCCATGTTTAGGCTTCAGTTCTAAGTTTTTGGCAGACTCCAGAAGTGAGATTGTGTTCTTCTCAGTGCATAATATCAGGAAGCATATGATGCTGGTATATCCCATTAATAGGGATGTTAACTTTTATGTACAGGATTTCTCCTCTGTGAAGTTGCTATTTTTCCCTTGGTAAAAAGTACTTCTGGGGCGATATTTTGATGCAACTATCTTGTTACTCATCATATTGTCACCCGCTTGTTTTAGTATCCATTCAGTTCTTGCCCGAGTCAGTTAGTGCTAAGATGGTTGCCAGATGGTGATTTTCTAAGTCTCATTTCTGCACTTATTAGTTGGCGTTCTTTACACACTTTCCCTTCTCACCATTTATGTACATTTGTATGTATACACATTAGGATGAACTCACAGATTTTTTTTTCCTTCAATTATCTGTTTTGACTGGTCAGAGCTCCTTCAAGCTGTGTTCTATGTCCTTTTGACAAATGCTCATTATTTTTCAGTTCTCAGTTATTTTTTAGTATAACATTCCCCCTTTCCCCCTGCCCTGGAATCAGCCAATTCCCCAAGAATCCCTACTTTCTTTCAGTGGATATGTATCAGCAGATAGAACTAGAAATTTTTTACAAACACACACACACACACACACACACACACACACACACACTTCTGTTTTTTATCTGTTCATCTGTCTAAAAAGTCATGAGTTCATCTTAATATTTCCAATTCCAGCCGAACACCATAGGGCTCATTCTAGCCTTTCCCCCTTTCAGATCTTTAATTGCTTTCTCTGACAGTGAGAAACCTGGCTCCTGTTATTTACAGTGTGTTTACTTGTTTGCCCAATCCTAAAATACACAGAAAGTTGTTTCAGAATTGTTAAAGCATGTGTCTGTGAAAACAAACATATTAACTAGAGTTTAATACTTGTTTGTAATTCATTTTTTGTTTTGCCTAAGGGCACATAGTTAAAATACTGTGTACAAGCATTACCTGGTTCATTTTTTTGTCTGCCTTAATGTGGTTTTGATATTCGCTTGACATATACGTAGGCTTAGTTTTTTCCTTTTGTGTTCTATTTTGATTTTTTTCCCTCTTTCATTCTTGTTTGTAATATTTTAGTTTGTAAAATATTAAGGATAAATTAATCCTTTTTCTTTTTCCTAGCCTCAGCATCCTAACCACTTATACTCTGATAGAAAACCAAAACAACAAACCATTTATTTGATGTTCTTCAAATAGCATTAAAAATTTAATTGGTGTAGATGTGGAGAAAGTTTAGATTTAGTTGACAGATCTGTTTTTGATAGTACAGATTCTACTGATAGATTAAATACAATGTATATTCTGAGAACATGTATTCTCTTGTACATGGAATCTCCAGTCCAGGGGTTAGCAAATGTTTTCTGCAGAGGATCAATTAGTAAATATTTTAGATTTTGTGGGCCACAAATATGTGGTTCATACGTGGGTCTCTTTTGCATAGTCTTTGTCTTTTTTTTTTTTGAGTTGGAGTCTCACTCTGTTGCCTGGAGTCACCTGGAGTGCCATGACACACTCATGGTCGCCTCAGCCTTCCAAGTAGCCGGAACCGCAGGTGCATGCCACCACACCTTGCTAATTTTTATTTAATTTTTATAGAGAGGAGGTCTTGCCAAGTTGCCTGGGCTGATCTCGAACCTGTGGGCTCAGGCAATCCACTTGCCTCCGCCTCCCAAAATGCTGGGATTGCAGGCAGGTGGAGCCCAGCCTTCTTTGTCATTTACAAATCTTAAACTCTAGAAATCATTCTTAGCTTGAGGGCCTACAAAAAAAGGCCATAGGCCATACTTTGCTGGGGTTTGCTGCATACCCTGAAACCTGAGAACCTGATTAATAGCATGCTACTTGTAAATGAAAATGAAAATTGTGCATAAAATTATAATTTCAATAGGCTTTACAGTGCTTGTTTTGACATCAAAAACAGAGCAAAACAACTTGAAAATCTGCCTGGTAGAAGTATTTGTTCAATAGATTTTTGTTCACACACTGTGTGCAGACACTGTTTTAGGCTCTAGGGATTTAGCAATATACAAAACAGACCCGAAAATAAATACATAAATAAATCTCTGCCCTCATAGAGCTTACATTTGGTTTTTGTATGTGAGTGTGTACTGGAGATTCATATTTCTTATTTCCTTATTTGGTGACATTTTATCTACTAAAGGTTGTTTTCATATTATTTGCAGAGAGATTGTGTTGGGAAATTTTTAAAGTGTGGCTATTGCTTTACATATCTCATTTTTTGTGAAGCGTAATGTTTATTTGAAAATTATTCTCAGTCACGATGATTTCAGTGTGTAGCTACACTAACTCACTAAAGGAAGACAGTAAAATAAAACTTCATTAATTGGGACAAAGAACCCAAACTTAATTTAGTGTTAAGTATGTGAAGTATGTGTGTATTATAAACTTTAAAAAATATTATTCAAGTACATATGAGGCTTAAGATGAATTCCTGACAGTTAGAATGATTCTTAAAGTACTACTTAAAATTGAGGGACATTGATCATAGTTGCTTATATGGTTTTCTTAAATTAGGGAGAAAGTCTACTGATAGGTCAGTACTCATTTACTTAATAATATTAATGAGAGCTCAAGAACTATTTAGAGGTATCAGTCTTCCTGGCTCTCAATAAAACCATCAAAATGGATTTTATCATGTTAATCTGTTGATATATAATGACTTCTATTTTTGAGTGATTTAAAAAATAAGCATTTAATAAACTAACAACTGTTTTTGTAAGGATTATTAACATCTTTGACTGTTTTTACACCAAGAAATACTGGGGTTTTATTTTTATAGCAGTTCCTGTTACTTTGCAAAAATTTCCAAATTCTTGTTCTAGTTGTATTAGCTAGCTCAGAATCTTTTAGAAGCCTATCTCTGCTTGGGTGGCAGTTGCAAGAATGAAGGTTGTCATTACCGTAACTGGAAGAGTAGTAGTAACATCCTACAGGAGTTGGCCAGAGGCTGCAACGTTATTCCTTGCACAAAAGTTTCCCAGTCAGTACTAAGATTTGTTTGCAAGATCAAAGAATTAGACATCTCAGGGCTCTCAGAACTGCAACAGTTAATGATTTTAAATAATCCTATGAGTGCTTCTTTTCATTTTGCTAGTCCTTCAAAATTGTCAATTTTCTCATTCCATTTTAATTACAATACAGTTTTCAATTTGCTAGAGTACAGTAATAGTCCTTGAAGTTATAGCAACTAGTGGTTGGAAAGAATGCAAGGAATATTGTTGCTGGTTGTTTGAGCTCTGTTACTGATGCATATTTGCCATCCTTCAGGCATTGTACTCTGCTGGGTGGTCACTAGTGTTAATTAGATACCTACACAGCATTTTCTTCAGATAATTCACATTCTGATAGGGGTGGAGATAGGACTGGATTACCATAAAGAGTTAAAAAGTAATGAATGTGCATTATGATACAAGAGTAGTGATGTTACCTACATACGTTCTGTGCCCTTGCCTGTGTACTGTGATGTACACAGTATGAGGGGAGGAGACATTGTGTGCACAGGTAAAAGCTCATTTTCAAGGAAGTAGTAAGTTTGGGTAGAGGAGGGGGTAGGAGGGAGTGGTTGGAGAATTAGGCAGGGTTCTGCTGATGAACCTTTCATATAGGACCTTTATACTGTGACCTCCTTTGTAATCAAGAGGAAATAGAGATTTGGAAGGGTTTTAAATGAAAGCACACGTTTTAAATATGTGTTTTAGAAATGTGGATACCATCTTTGGAGCAGGGACAGTCAGTGGTGAGATGAAATTGGGGGAAGGAGACTAAATTAGTGTAGAGAAGATAAGAGGTTCACAGTAAGAATAATGGGAAAAAGAGGAAGGGATGAGTGCAAGAGAAACTTAGCTATAATGGTGAGCTGACTCTGAGGAAGGAGAGTGGTGCTAGGACTCTGGCTTAAGAGACTAGGATGATATGATGTGAGGCACCAGTCACCGAGATTGGCAAAGCAGGAGGAGGAAGAAGCTTAGGTAAAAGATAATTTGGGGGTTTAAGGTAGATGGGGGAGGGATTTTTTCCCCCCACCAAGAATAAAAGAAAAAGATCCTCCCTATGGAAGAAGGATTAAAATCACCCATGCCTCAACCACCCGAAGACTATTGTTATTGTCTTGTGGAGCACAGTAGTTTATTTACATCTTGAATATTTGGTGTCTGTGGAGCATCAAGGTAGAGGTACCCAGCTGGATGTATGCGTCTGGCACCTGGAGAGAATAGGTTAGATGATGAATGAGAAGAGGGTAGGTACAGTCGCTGAGGGAGACCCTACAGCGAAAGAAGAGAAGCGGGCGCAGAGCGAAATCTTTTAGAGCCTTTCGTCTTCCTCAGGTTTGTTTTCTCTCCCCCTCTCCTCCTCCTGTCATGTGTTTGTGAGTGTTAGGACATTGGCTTGATTTTAAATTCTGTTTATACAGCCAGATGTTCTTGTATGCAGTTAAAAAGTAGTCAGTTGAATAGTCCTATGGATAAGGAATTTAAGGACTTCAGTTTTGTTTCGTGAGATTTTATTAGAACTTCCTTGCATTAAGCTTACTCCTATTCAGCATTTTATCTGCTCTTATTCACACAGTTCTTTACCTTAGCTCAGTTGTAACTAATTTATTGTAAATGTGGAATTGTGAACTTAAAGACTCTGTCATTAAAAAGAGAACCCATGTTTATTTGAGAAATTCCAGCTAATATAATTTTGAGGATTTGCTACGGAGAAGATTTGTAGATGAATTATTCTTTCTCTTGTTCTTATTTTGGCCATTTCACTATTAATACTACTTATAAAATGAAAAGGAGGTAGCACTTTTAGTTTTTCGTTTTGATATCTACAAAATACATGGGAAAGAACTGAAATTAAAGAAAGGTGGATTACTTGGAACCCAGGGAAAATTTCAGTTAATTTTCATATATACGTGTGTTGAATATATTTTGTTGTCTCTATGGGGAATCATTTCTGTTTTGTTTTATTTTATTTATGTTTTTGTGAATTGGAGTCTCTCACACGGGCTGAGGTGCGGTGGCACAATCACAACTCACTGTAGCCTTGACTTCTGGGCTTAGGCGATCTTCTGCCACAGCTTCCCAAGTAACTGGGACTTCAGGCACACACCACCACACCTGGCTAATTTTTAAATTTTTTTGTAGAGACATGGTCTCATTCTTTCCCAGGCTGATCTTGAACTTCTGGCTTCAAGCAATCCTCTTGCCTTGACCTCCCAAAGTGCTGGGATTAGAAGCATGAGCCACCATGCTTGGCCCTCTTTGATTTTGGAATGGGATAGCTAAAGTCTATCACAGTCATGTTATGAATTTGTAATTATAGGCATAGATAAAATTCTGGTTCCATAATTGGGTTCCTTGTTTACTGCCATGCTTAAACTTGATTTCCAAAAACTACACATTTTAGACTTATAATACTTGTATTATCCACTAGACTGATATTACAACTGAGTACCCGAGATGGTACAATTTGTTGAGAATCATACCCTATTAGGGACACATAATTAGTGGCCATATTGGAACAAATTTAAATCCTCTGTGTCTCAGTTTACTTTTTTTAAAATGGATTTATTGAGTGTATTTTTGCTAGTGTTCGTGTGTGTTGGTATGTGTGTGGAGGAGGAGTAGGAATCAGTGATTCTTAGTAGATTATTGACATCTCATACTAACCCAGGGGCAGAATAAGGAACAAACTACTGTGCTGTTGCTCTCCTGCTCATAGAGTAGGTGCCATAGAGTAATATGCTTTTCTTGGCAAGGAAATATTGCACAGTCTCACCCTGTTAGCCACCAGTTCTCCAGCAATTCACCCCCTGCAGGAAGCTAAAAAGCTTCTGAGCACACAAAATTCATGTGTATTGTACCTTTTGTGGGTAAGAGAGGAATAAGGTACACTTTAAATCTCTATCCTTGACATGTTTCTAGTTTTTACATTTTGATAATGTTGGCTTTTTTGTGACTACTTTCTTTAAATTGTCATAAACGGCTATTTAGAAAGTTCTCAAGTACAAGAATTTTATTTTTGTAGAAATGGAGTCTTGCTCTATTTTCCAGACTAGTCTCAAACTCCTCCTGGTTGGCCTCCCAAAGTTCTGGGATTACAGACATGAGCCACCACATCTGGCCTACAAGTATTTTAAAGCATGGAAAAGATTCAGAATTAATATGGCTGCTGTAAAGTAAGAAAATGTTGGAAGGTGACCTACCAGCCTTTTTTTTTTGAGTTGGATTCTCACTCTGTCGCCCAGACTGGAGTGCAGTGGCCGCTCCCGGCCACCTCAACCTTGACCTGCTGGGCTCCGGCGATCCTTCCACCTCAGCCTTCCAAGTAGCTGGAACTACAGGCATGTGCTATCACGCCCAGCTAATTTTTGATTTATTGTAGAGATGCGGTCTCGCCAAGTTGCCCAGGCGGGTCTCGAACCCGCGGGCTCAGGCAATCCACTCACCTCAGCCTCCCAAGGCATGGGATTACAGGCTGAGCCATCGAGCCCGGCTCTACCAGCCTTTTAATGGTGGTATTTCTGAAGAGAGTAGTAAGTAGATGGGATGCAGTGATAATAAGTTTGATTTTTTTTTTCATGTGAGCATTTATTACCATGTTTTATGCTATTCTTCCCAAACCCCAAATAGTATGTGTCTTAACTTTTGGGAGAAAGGTGGCTTATTTAAATATTATTTGAATTACCTTAGAGAAAGGATGTTTTCTTGTTAAGTGTTTGATATCCCTTACCCCTATTGAGGATGACTTAAAATTCATGTTTAAATGTGATGGTTTTTAGCTGCTATTTGATCATTAAACTCACATGCTTTATACTCTTCTGTCTTTTGAATAAAGTCTTCATGGTTATTAGGTTGTGATGTTAAATGGTATGTCACCACAGTCATCCATCATCTAATTCGGTGACGCAGTTGTGTATGTTTAGTTGTTGCTAGCTAGGGGACTTCATTGTTTTGTTTTTGGAAACTAGATCACATCTGAGTGTCTAGGTAACTGGAAGAACTGGGTTTAAGACATATTTCTAGAACTTACTACCAGTTTGAATTGAATTTAGTTAAGTTTCTACATCTATAAAATGAGAATAATACATATCCATCTTACTGGGCCTCTCTGAAGGTAAAAGTAATACAACAATTGTGATAGTGCTTAAATAATAGACAAAGAGCATTAGAGAGATGAAAAGTAATGCTTATCATTATCTTTCTCTTTTCTTTCTTTCCTTTTCCTGTTTGTTTTTTTTATTTGTTTGTTTGTTTAAGACAGGGTCTCACTTTGTCACCCAGGCTGGAACACAGTGATAGATCATGGTTCACCACATTCTTGAATTCCTGGGCTCAGGTGATCCTTCTGCCTCAGCCTCCCCGAGTATTTGGAGACTACAGGCGCTGCACTGCCCTGCCTGGCTAATTTTTCTGTATTTTGTAGAGATGAGGTCTTGCTTTGTTGACCAGCCTGGTCTTGAGCTTCTGGCCTCAAGCTGTCCTCCCGCCTCAACCTCCTAAAGTGCTGGGATTACAGGCATGAGCCACCATGCTTGACTGTCTTTCTTTTTTCTCGTGCAACTGTCTGTCGCTTTTAAATTTTTGTACTGGTTTTTCTCATTTCTGAAATGATTTCACTCTAAGGCCTAGTAGGCTCCTGTTCTACTTTGTTCTCCCTCTTATGCTTGGTTTTGTGTTTATTCCTTATTGCTTCAGTGTTTTCTCTTCAGTATTTTTTATTTTCTCTTCAAGGATTTAGTCCCATATCTTCCAGGTTTTTTATGTACATATGTACTTGAAATTGTATTGTTATTACCCCAGGTCTAAACTATCTTTTTTCCACAAACTGCTTGCCCTTAGACTTCCTGTTTATGTCAGAAGTGAAATCATGTTTTTAGATGTGAAAACTTGGAATTATCTTAGATGCTTCTCTTTTGTCCATACATTGTCAGTCATAAAATCCAGTGAATAATTTTTTGCAATGTTTTGCATCCTTCTTTTATATTCTTAAATATTAATACTTTCTGTCTTTATCACTTCTGCCTTGGTTTGTTATACTCAGTTTTTAATTGGCTGTTTGCTATTCTCTTTCTCTCTAGTTCATACAGTAAGAACTGTATGATTGTAACTTAATTTTTACTAGTATTAATTTTAATAACAATTTTGTTTGTATAACTTTGTTCTTCTAAAGCCCTTTCAGATTCCCATTGTCTTTAACTTTACTGATTTCAGAGCTATGATTTAAGGCTTTTTGTAAGACTATTTTTTATAAGACTATATTTGTGAATAAATGTAAGTACATATATAGATGTGCTTATTATATACATTGTGTGTACTTGATACTCTGAAATGGGAAAATTTACTATGTGCGAAGCTATGCACTAAGCTATGCACAGTATAGTCCCATCTAGGTGTCTTATTGGTTTAGAAACTCAGTGATTTCCAGTAGGAATGCACAGATTCTGTTGAGATTCTAAGGTTCCCATCAGGAAATAGCCACTTCTCCTTTCTTGTTTGTAAATCACTGTTTGTAAAGAGAGATTTATTAATGAGTGTTATAAATGCAAATGGTGTGGAAGCAGCGTCATAGCTGTCACAGGAAAGCTCTTCTCCAAGTGAGGCCATTTTGCTTCCATTTTCTCTGTTAAACCTTGTCTCTGTTGTTTCCAACTGAATGTGTTTAATTCATTCAGCCCTCCCCCCGTATTTTTATTTTGGCACTAAATTATGTCATGTGCTCTTGTTTTTATTGAGAAAAGCCTGAGGCCCTCCTGGGTCCCCCATATTTTAAATACCATGTTAGCATCCTGTTAAATGCATACAGGAATGTGAGTACACAATAATAAAAGGTGCTCAGTCACTAATAGTTAAGTTTAGTAAACACATTTCAAACTAGTGCTTCTCCAAAATGACCTGTGATTACATTTCAGAGACCCTTGGGATCATTAGTGAATGTTAACAGCTGAGAGTGGTAAATCTCAGAATGCTGAGAACTTACTGTATTAAGCATACTGTATGTATACTCGTATGACTCTACTCTTCCACCTAGGTAGATTGGTAGATAATTGAAGGTAGAGTCTTGATATAATTTTTTGTTTTCTAAAGGGCTTAATGTTGTGTCTATCTTTAGTAGAGAGGTAGTGACTATTGGCTTGACTTGGCCTAAGTCACCATTTATCTTTGAATTATTAATTAGTTGAATTTGGTTTTGCATTCCCCAATTCTTTGTTTTTAATTTTACCTTGATTGTAAAACCTTATTAATCTGAGTTAGAATTTTTTTTTTGACCAAGACCCACAATAAGAAATGAAGCTTTTAATCATGATCTAATAGTCACATTTGTAAATATAGCAAGAAGAAAAATGTCACCCAAGATTGGTTGGTACACTTCAGTATTTTCTGTTTTATTTTAACAGGGTGAGAATTACCTTGAAAAAGTTTTCATCTAGTGGATTAGCTAGATTATGGTTTGAAAATCATCTAGATAGAAAGAATAACATAAAAATAAAAAAGAATTGTGTGGTAGGGCTTTTTTTAATCTTAAGAAAATTGTCAATGCTTAATTATATTAAGTTGCTATAACATTTCTTTTTCTGAACATATTATCTGGTCTTATTTTTGCATTTAATTCATGTATTTATGAAATTGTAATTATTGCAGATATTCTATATTTGTCATTTAACACATTAGACCTTTCTGTATTTCTGCTTTACTATTGTGTATGTCAGGCTAACTTACTGTATCTTACTATAACTTACTCAGTTTCTCTTCCTGGACATGTAGGGGGTGTGTGTGTGTGTGTGTGTGTGTGTGTGTGTGTGTACACACATAGATATTTTCTATCACATATAATGTAGCTATTAGAATAATCATGATTATGGCCTTTTTTTCAATCATAGCTCTTGTATTTGACTCTTAACTACCATTTTCTTCCAGATATTGTATTTTTCAGGTCTAAAATTTCTGTCTGATTCATTTTTGTAGTTTCTCTGCTGAAAATGTCTGTCTTTGCATTTATTTCAAGAATGTTCTCAATTACTTAATGGAGGATGATTATAACTTCTTTTAAATCTTTGATAATTCCAACATCTGTGTCATCTTAGAATTGGCATTTGTTGATTATCTTCTCCCTTGAGCAGTAGACAGATGTGTGTGTGTGTGTGTGTGTGTGTGTGTTGGTACGTTAAGTGAGTTTCACTTGTATACTAGACATTTTCAATATTATTTGTAAGACTTCATTAAAATCCTCTAAAGAATGTTGGTTGGGTTTTTTTTTTTTGAGTTGGAGTGTCACTCTGTCACCCACACTGGAGTGCAGTGGCTGCTCCCGGCCACCGTAGCCTCGACCTGCTGGGCTCCGGCGATCCTTCCGCCTCAGCCTTCCAAGTAGCCGGAATTACAGGCATCTGCTACCACGCCTGGCTAATTTTTTGATTTATTGTAGAGATGAGGTCTCGCCTGCCCAGGCGGGTCTCGAACCTGCAGGCTCAGGCAAGCCACTCACCTCAGCCTCCTAAAGGCACGGGATTACAGGCTGAGCCACCGAGCCAGGCGAGTTTTTTTTTTTTAGTCAGGCAATCAACTTGGTTACGTTCATGATGCAAGTTCTGTTTTGCCTTTTTGTGGAGTTCCAATGTCAGTTCAATTTTCAAAGCTTTCGTTCTGCTGTGGAGGTGTGCCCAACATATATTCCAACAAGAGGTCTTCTAGGAATTGGGCAGTAGTTTACATGGATTTTAGTTCTTAATGTCTCTGCAGTAGTACTTTGGCTCTCTTTCATTGCAGGCACAATTCTAGGATGAACCCAAGACTTAATTCATACACAAAGTTAGGGGAGCCTTCTCTCCAGTGATCTCTGGGATTCCCATACCTCTGACCAGACAGTCAGGTTTCTCTCCAGGTTTAGCCTTCAGAGTATGTGGTGAGAGAAAAAAGGAACTCTTGCCCTCATTCTTTGGATAATAGGGATTCCCATTTCCTGTTCCTCTGACCAGAGATGGATCTCCTCTTGGGGTTTTAGAAGCTGGTGTGGCAACTGTTGGCAGGGTCAGGAAGGAAAAGGGAGAAGGAGAAAAACAGGACATTCTCTTCTTCACTTTCTCTCTTCTACTGCATGGAGGAGTCCTGTTACTAGTCTTCTGGCTAAACAGTGATTTCTCCTAGTGTTTTCGCCTTTAGTATTGTCTGCACCGTTCTGTGATTCTGCCAGCATAGGGATCAAAGCAGGGAGATCATAGATCATACAAAACACCATGAAATTAACCTCAACTTTCACACAGTTGCCCTTCCTTAGCTTTCACTGGCCATTATTCAAGTTTGAGTCTGGTTTCCAATTAGTCTGCTGTTTGACTTTTACAGTCCTTGAGTAGTTGCTTTTGTATTTAGTCTGGGGTTTTTAGTTATCAGTGAGAGAGGCCCTGCAATTGGCTGACTCCATCTTGGCTGGCACTGTAAAAACTCTGAACTATATTTAGAGTCTTTTTTAGCCCCCTTTGTTCCAAGGATTTGGAAAGAATGTGCAAATTTGTGTGTTGAATTAAAGAACCTATTCAAATAAAATTTTGAGGACTAAATTTAGTAATTTGTATGTTATTTTGGTGAGAGCTGATATCATTTTTTTTGTTTCAAAGCAGTTTTAAATTAATTGATATTCTAAAAGGGATTTTCCCCCCCTTTTTTGGTCTTTCCTTTTTATTTAGACACAAGAGCTCTCTCTGTTGCCCAGATTGGAGTGCAGTGATAGCATCATAGCTCACTGGCCTCGAGGTCTTGGGCTCTTTTTTTCTTTTTTTTTTGATTTGGAGTCTCACTCTGTTGCCCAAGCTGGAGCGCAGTGGCATACTCACGGTCACACCCCCAGCGTCGACCTGCTGGGCTCCGGTGATCCTTCTGCCTCAGCCTTCCAAGTTGCTGGAACTACAGGCATTGGGTGCCATGCCCAGCTAATTTTTTTTTTTTTTTATGTAGAGATGAGGTCTCGCCAAGTAACCTGGGCTGGTCTCGAACCTACAGGCTCAGGCAGTCCACTCACCTCACCCCTCAAAAGTGCTGGGATTACAAGCTGAGCTACCAAGCCCAGTTGGGCTCTTCTTTTTTAGCAGTATTCAAAACTGACAATTGCCATGCTTGAGAAATGGGATATTATGCATAATAATATAAAAGGTTATTTATATGAAAGTCCTTGTAACCATAAGAAAAGGTAGTTGGTTATAAAGCATATAAATAAACATTCGTATTTGTCATAATACTCTTCTTAGCGCTTAAAACAATCAAATTCTGGCTTCATTTTTTTTTTTTAATAGAGGATCTTACCCTCCACATTCCCTAAGCTTGGTAAATAGGTTTATTCTTATTAGACAGGTGTTTGCATACTTCAGGTTTACAATCTTAGGAAAATAGACATAATTTCCCTTTATAATATCTTGTACTTTTAAAAAGAGAGGGGAGCTCTAGAGTGGAGATTCTGAGAAAGGTATACAGTATTATGTACTCTTCACTACATAATGTTGTTATCATTGCTGTATGTTTACTTATACTCTGCAAACACTGTCTGTCTACTAGTATATTGACTGTCTCAAAAAGCAGACCATCAGTTCCATGACAGACTTTGTCTGCCTTGTTCTAATCATAGTGCCTAGGTCTAATGAATATATTGTGAAGGCGCAGTGAGTTGTGGGATTATAGATACTTTGCATTTTCTTTCGTTCTTTTTATATTTTTTAATTTGTCTTTATTAAAATATTTTATACCACAAAAATGTTCTAAAATTTTTTCTTTTTTTTTTCGTGTATGAGTCAGGGTCTCATTCAGTCTGGAGTGCAGTGTCACAATCACCGCTCAAGGCAGGCTGGGCTTCTGGGCTCAGGCGATCCTTCTACCTCAGTCTCCTGAGTAGCCAGGACTGTAGTCATGAGCCACCATGCCTGACTAATTAAAAACATTTTTTAATTTTTGTAGAGACGAAGTCTTGCTGTATTGTGTAGGCAAGTCTCAAACTCCTGGGCTCAAGCGATCTTCCTGCCTTGGCCTCCAAAAGTGCTGGGATTATTAGTGTGAGCCACCATGACCAGCTAAAAGTTTTTTTCAGAAAGAATGATTTCTTTATGTTTGATAACTTGTTATTAGTTATTACAACATTTCATATTTTATGTAGTTTAGTGTTTGCAGTTACATATTTTTTAAAAGATGCCTTTGAAACACTTTTTTCTGAAGCTTTCTTACAGGCACATTTTTTAGTATAAAAATGCGGGGCACAGTGCTTTTGTTAAAAACCTGATCTAGGAAGGTCCTCTCAGAATGTCTGTAACATCTCCTTTTTGCCTTTGCTCTTGAAAAATTCTGATTCCTTAAGAATATTGTGGTGTCAGTAGACATTAACCCAAGTTTATATTATTTAGAGTTGTATTTCAGACTTTTTTTTAAACAAAGAAATTTACCTCAAGAGTCTTAGTAAGAAAAGGTTTTGAAAGGAGTTTTTGTTTTGAGAGACTAATGAAAAAGTTACTGCTTGTCACATATATGCAAATTATTGAGTTTGTGTTTTCACCTTTAAAATTATTTGGGAAAAACAGAAATATTTCACTTTTTCAATTTTATTTCTACTTCAAATTGTTAATAAAATACTTTTCACAAAAATATTTTGAAAACTTAAGAATTTATACAGATTAGAAAACAAAGAAAAAGCTTTCACATATTTGTTCTACTGAATTTTCTGTTGCTGTGTAACAGACTGTTTGTGACTAAAATAGCATATATTTATTTAAGTTTCTTTGGGTCAGGATCCAGGCACTGATTAGCTGAGTCTTCTGCTGATGGCTTTTTTTTTTTTTAAGTTAATATATTTTTTAAAATTTATTTTTAAAATTAATTAATTATTATAAAGATGTGGGGTACAATTCAGGGCTAGGTATACAAACATTGATCATGCAGGTACCCTTGTTGATGAGGCATGCCCCTCCCTCCCCTAGCAGCTTCCCCCAACTGCCTGTCCCACCCCCCCTTCCCCTGACAGTTTTCCACTACTGCCAGTTGCCTTCCCAAAGCATTGTAATTGTTGTTCAAGGTCACCTTATGAGTGAGAACATATGGAACTCAGTTCTTTGTTTCTGTGATAAATCACTGATGATCTTAGCAGGCTGAAATTAAGGTGTCAGCCAGGGCTATGCTCTCATTTGAAACTTGGGGTCTTCTTTCAAGCTTCCTATTCAGGTGATTAGCTGAATTCAGGTTCTTATGGTTATAGGACTGAGGTCTTCGTTTAGTTGTTTATTGGCTGTGGGGATGAGGGTCACTCTTAGATCCTAGTGGTGACTTTCAGGTACTAGTAGCCATGGGGTCCATCCAGTCAGCTACAATAGTTACTGTGGGGATGACTGTTCCATTCTGCTCATATGCCCTCTATTCTGTACACTCTAGGCGGAGATTATATGGAGTGAGGTTACACAGGGCATATACCACCAGGGAGCAGAAGTCTTAGGGATCATCTTAAAGTCTGCCTATCAAGGCTACTCTAAAAATTCTGGTTATCGTTTTATAGTATTCCAGCTTTTTTCTGTGCTACGTTTTTATTTAGAACATAAATATTTCATTATGATGCCTTGGAATATTCATTATCATGTATAAATATATTCATATTATGCTCTATTATAAAATAATGCATATTGAGAGTTCAAACTTCTATAAAACAGTTTTAATTCTTTTTTTTTTTTTAAGTTGAGAAAGCAGTATTTATTGAGAGGACAGAAAACCTCCCACAGTGGTGAGAGGGAACCCGAGAGGGTTGCCCAAATTCTTAATACTTTAGTTCTGGTGGTTACCTTCATATCTTGAAATGATAGTTTTATGCTATCATTTCTGGAATGGTCAATTATTAGACGTTACTTACTGACTTTTGGCGGCAGTGGGTGAGACATTAGTTCACTTGCGCCGTTATGCCCTGTGTAATACCTTGCTTTTTTTAAATTCATTTTTTTAGAGAAAGGATCTCATTCTGTCACCCAGACTAGAGTGCAGTGGGACTGTTATAGTTCACTTCAGCCTTGAATTTTTGGGCTCCAGTGATCCTCCTGCCTCTGCCTCCCAGTGTCCTGGGATTACAGGTATGAACCACCACATCTGGCTTGTGATATCTTGTTTTTGAGTGATGATACTTTGGAATTCTGCAGAATAAATTATTTCCCTCCTTGGTTATGTTTTCTTTTGCATGTATCATGGCTTGTGGTTTCCTTATTTCATCATTTGCCAGGTTTTTTTTTTTTTTTTTGAGTTGGAGTCTCACTCCGTGTCCCAGGCTGGAGTGCAGTGGCACACTCATGGCCACCCCAGCGTTGACCTGCTGGGCTCATGTGATCCTTCTGCCTCAGCCTTCCATGTAGCTAGAACTACAGGCACATGACCACTCTTTTTATTGCATTCCCATTTTCTGGAAGTTTGTGACACCTCTATCTGCCAGTTCTTCTCTCCTCCTTGTTCTGCTTTTCATTAGGAATTTTTATACCATTTAAAAAATATTTTAAAGATATGGGGTACAATTCAGGATTAGATATACAAGTGGTCATTGTATAGGCAAAGTTTGGGCCTCCCTTTGGGTCTCCACTTTGCCTGGTTTGAGATCGGGTACCCTTATTGATTTTATGTGGGCCCCCCCCCCGTTCTTTTTTAAAACTTCTTTATTGTCCTTTCAATGGAAGGAAGAAAGG
Source organism: Carlito syrichta (assembly GCF_000164805.1). Lineage (NCBI taxonomy): Eukaryota > Metazoa > Chordata > Mammalia > Primates > Tarsiidae > Carlito > Carlito syrichta. The sequence continues at coordinate 180,899 of NW_007249777.1, forward strand.
AAAAATAATCTGGTCAGTATGCTGTCTTGGATTCAAAGTATCAAGATTGTGTTGGTTGCAGGAACTTTTGTGAGGTATCTGAGTTTTTTGGGAATTTGAGGAACTTTAATTAGTATTCTATTGTCCTAAAGTACCATTTGTTAAGATGGACTGGGTTGACTGCTGGTAAGTTATTTTAGATTTACACTTAAGAGTAATTCCAGTGGTCATAGAATCAGCAACCATGAAGACATAGATTAACCTGTGAAAGATGTTGATGGTTCTTTGGGATATGACTGATTATAAGCTCTTTGTTGGGCTCTTCCAAGGTCATAGTAAAATTTATTTAATGTTCCTCAAATGAGGAGAGACATAAAAAGTTTTGGAGTGAAGGAAGAGCTTACTTGAAGTAACAAGCATGAAGTATGTTCTATATTTTGTTAAATTTTGGATAATGAGTCTCATTTAGTGACTAGAGAGGGCATGAATGTATTTTCCAGGGAGGTGAGATGGCAGTGTTTATCAAAAACAAAACAAAACAAAAAATCTGTAGGATTGAGAATGGTGCCTAATTTAGGGGTTGGCCTGGTTTTGTAGAAAAGTTATGTTGGAACATGCTGTGCCCTTGCTTGTAGGAATTGTGTGTGGCTACTTTCCTGCTATGAGGAGCTGAGTAGTTGTGATAGGGACAGTATGGCTACAAAGCCTAAAATATCTGCTGTTGGCCCTTTACAGAAAAACTCTGTGATCTCTGGACAAATTGATAGTGAGTGGCTTTGAAGATCTTTATTAGAGATAAGTTTTGTGATAGTATAACCAGCACTGGCTAATGGAATCCTTGAACCTTGATTCAAATCATTAGAAACAGATTTGATATGAAGTTTTCATATTAAAAACATGCATTTCCCAGGAATTTGTGACAAGCCTGGACAACATAGCAAGACCTCGTCTCTACAAAAAATAGAAAAACTAACCAGGTGTGGTGATGTAACCTGTAGTGCCAGCTACTAGGGAGCCTGAGGCAGGGGGTATCCTTTGAGCTCAGGAGGTGAAGGCAGAGGTGAGTTGTGATTGTGCCATTGCACTCCAGCCTGGGTAACAGAGTAAGACCCCAACTCAAAAAAAAAAGCATTTGCTGTGGTACCCACAGTGATAGTATAGACAAGTGATAGTATAGAAACTTAAATTTTAAAAGTTTGAGGAGCATTCTTTAGTGTACACAAAGAGAATTAAAACATAAAGAATGACTTACTTAGACTGAAAACCCAGATTCTTTAGTGTTTTTTTTTTTTTTTTAATTGAAATGATAAGTCTTGTGTGACCAAAGGAAGGGTGGGCAGATCAGGACTGGATCCTCATTTCAGCATATCAGTCACTGAAGTCAGATGGACATAGAGTTTGTGTAAGTAAAGGGTTTGATCACCTGACATTAGTTAATATTAGAACATGGCATATGAGGGGAAGATGATTAGGTTTGGGAAGCAGGTTTCAGAGTCTGAGTAAGAGCACAGGAAGCACCAGTAGCCCTGGAAGTGGAAGAATTGATGGAACAAACAAACTGGGCTCAGCAGCCGCTTAAGACTTTGGAAAACATGGCAGCAGCAGAGAGTCAGATCCCCAAAAGTAGACTGGTTAGATTAAAACTTACAGAAAAAGCTGAGTGGAGCCCAAGTTCAGGCAGCATGTGGTTACGGTCTTCTGCCTCAAGCATTAAGATGGGACTCATCAAGCAAAGGAATAGAAACGTCCTAGAATTAACTTTCATTCTCCAGCATTTTTCAGGGTAGAAACGTGCTTTGTATTCTGTCCTGGATCAGATTTTGAGAATGGGAAGAGAATTACATCCCTAATTCTTGGACAGGTTAACATATCTGACTAGAATGAGGATTGGAATAAAGCTTGTAGTTCCTAATAGCAATGTATGGTAGTGTTAAAATTAGTCATCAGTTGGATAATGAAGGTTTATTACTGAATGCTTGCTGTGTACAGGTATTGTGTTCTATCTTGTAGATCTGAAGATAGATTAAATATAGTCTCTTTGTGAACATTGAATTATTCATAGAAGTTTATTAAAAACTTTTAAGGGACTGGCGGCATTTCACCACTATATTCTTTTTCTGAAGTACTGAGTGTTATAGTGACATTCATAAAATTCTCTTTGATGGAGGTCCTAGAGCATTGAGTTTGATGCCTTGGATTGAGCAGTAGTGGACTACATAGAACACCTAAATTTGGATGAATTGACTTGAAGGGAAACTGCAGGATGACGAACTGGAGTTATGTGCTAGGTCCATGTTAGTTCAAAAAACGTTAAATACATTTGTACTCCAATTGATTCAAAAAAACGTTGAAGCAGCTTGCTTAACAAAATTAAATACAGCAGAGTTTTTTTAAAAACATAATGTCAACAGACATTTGAGATATATGATCAGACTAGTAAACTAGACATAGCAGCAAGATCCCTAGAAGCCAGGGCAAGAAGGGAGAAACATGTTAAATCATCCAACTTTGATTTTAAAAAAAAGCACACAGGAACTAGCTGAATCACTCTCTTTTTTTGAAATCAAGGAGAATATACTTTATGAGTTCTTTAATAAGGGAATTTCTGAATCAAAATAATTCTTTTAACAGATTGATAAAAGACAGTGTTCTAGGAGAAATTTTTATCAGCCTTCTTTGAAAGTTGAGGACTTAAAATTCAAGTTAGGGCTTCCGTGAAGATTTAGATGAAATGATCTGTGTATTTTCTGATTGTCAGATTTATTAAAGAATTGAGATTTTAGAGAACCCAGAGAAATGGTTAGTTGGAAGCATATACAGCTGACCTTGAACAATGGGAGAGTTTGACTGCCAACCCTGTCTGCAGTAGAAAGTCCATGTGTAACTTTCAACTCCCCCCTCCCAACTTAACTACTAATCTTACTGATTGGAAAATGCACTGATAATATAAACAATTGATTAACACATATTTTGTATGTTTTATGCATTAAGTACTGAATCCTTACAATGAAGCAAGCTGGAGAAAAGAAATGATTCTTCTGTGTCTTCTCTTCCTCATCGTCTGGCACTAGTTCAGAAGCACTACTCTCCATCAAGTCATCGTCTTCTGTTAATTCCTCTGGTGTGATGTCTGTTAGCTCTGGAGTTTCTCCAAGATCTATATCTTGAAATCCTTCACCTCTCCCCCTTTTTTTGGGGGGGGGGGGGACCTTCCAGTCTCATGGTTTCTTTGATTGACTCTGTCCTGAATTCTGTGATGTCATGTACAATATTGGGACAGTTTTCTCCAGCAGGAATTTTATTGTTCAGGCTTGTTGGTTTTCTCAGCTTTTTCTGTGACAACGATGGCATTTTTCAGTGGTTTAATCCTTTCAGGCTTTCATGACCCTCTCTACTGGAGTTCTTTTCCATAGCGTTGACACTCTTTTTTGTAGAGCACTGCGTATAATGGACGTTAAAAGGTCCTTAGGACCTCCTGATCTAGAGTCTGAATTAGAGACTTTGTGTTTGGGGCATGTAGAGCACTTTGACTACTTCGTTTTGAACTCATAGGTTTCTGAGTTGCCAGGGATGTTGTCCAATATCAAAAGAACTTTATTTTTTTTAATTTATTTTTTGAGTTGGAGTCTCACTCTGTTGCCCAGGTTGGAGTGCAGTGGCACGCTCATGGCCACCACAACCTTGACCTGCTGGGCTCAGGCGATTCTTCTGCCTCAGCCTTCCAAGTAGCTGGAACTGCAGGCCTTCCATCACACCCTGCTAGTATTTCTTGATTTATGTAGAGATGAGATCTTACCAGTTTGCCCAGCCTAGTCTCGAACCTGTGGGCTCAGGCAGTGCTTTCACCTTGGCTTCCCAAAGTGCTGGAATTATAGGCATGAGACACCACACCCTGCCCAAAATAACTTTAAAAGACAATCTCTTTTAAAGACTGGCAAGGTACTTTCTGACTTCAGGGACAAAATATTGATAGAACCAATCCAGAAAAAGGGTTCTTATCCCAGCCTTCTTCTTGTACAGCCAAAAGTCTGGCAGCTCGTGTTTATCTTTTCAAGGCTCGGGGTTAGCAACTTTATACATAGATAAGGGCAGTCTTGATCATAAATCTGACTGCATTTTCACAAAAAGTTTAGTTAGCCTATTCCTTCCTGTCTTAAATCCCAGTGCTTTCTTCTCTTCCTTACTGATAAATGTCATTTGTGGCATTTCCTCCTCCCCTCCCAGAATAGGGCACTTTCATCTGTTTGAAGAACATGTTCAGAGACATATTCTTTCTCTTTAGTGATTTTATTACTAGTATGTGGGAACTTACCTGCTGTCTTTTGGTCAACAGAAGCTGCTTCTCCTGTTCTCTTGACATTTTAAAGCCAAACCTCTTTCTAAAATTATAAAACCATTCTTTGCTGGCATAAAATTCTCCAACTTTTAGATCCTTCACCTTCCTTTTGCTTTAAGTTGTCATATAATGACTTCACTTTTTCTTGAGTCATATTAGAGTCTTTAGGTATGTCTTTCTTATGGTAATCCTGCATCCATATTTAAGCTGCATTTTTAGTAAGAGATTAAATGGCATTTCACAAAACGTTCAAGGTTTTTGTGATTACTAACTTAGCTGTAGTGAGGATTCATGAAATTCATTTTCTTTTTTTCACAACAATCCTTATGCTGGATCTGTTTATCTTGAAATAGTGGGCACCTGCAGCTCCACGCCTCAATATTATGGTATATATCAAGCAGTTCAACCTTTTCTTGTAATGTCGTGACTTTTCTCTGCTTCTTAGGAGCACTTTGTATGGGTCCCATGGTGTTTTTCAAGGTTTATGGTATTGCGCTAAACATGATGAAGAATATGCGAGAACTGTGAGAGATTGCTTTTTACTGTGATATGCAATTTATTGGAGAAATTAACTGCTCATATAGATATGATGAGCATCTCACAGTGTTTTAAGGAGGTGCTCCCAACACTTGAACTCACCACAATAGCAACAGGGGGTAGCTATGAAATTATTATACAAGTACAGTTAATTTTATACACTTAATGATTTAATACAGCATCTTTATGTTTGTTTACATTGCTCTCCACTGTTAATGGTGCTAGGTACAGTCTATAAGTGTGTGCATAAGTTTTGGTAAATTTTAACTTTGTTAATGTAATAGATTTGTGTTTATTTTATGGTAGTAAATTATAAAATAGACTAGTATCTTTGCATACTTTATGCATTTGTGACATACCTTTTTCTTAAATTTTTTTGCTATTTCTAGGCCATGTGGTTCATCTGTGAGTTTTTTCAAATTGTCGAAAATCTCCAAAATTTTCAATGTTTATTGAAAAAAAATTCACATATAAGTGGATCTTTGTGTTGTTGAAGGGCCAGCTATATTAAGTGAACCTTTGAAATGTACCGTGTTGCTCAGTATTTCTCTGAATAGTAACTTAAGTGTAGGTGCTTTGGTCCATATGGACTAGTGCTTGATTGAAACTTTGGGGCTTTGCTGCACTAAAGGCAAGAGGTAATGTGTTGTCTACCATCAAACAACCTGATGCCTCTTCTTTACCCTAGTAATATAAATAACTGTATAATGTGCCTTCAGATGGTTGAGCAAGACTTGATGGGTCCTTTACTATTATTATTCTTTTAAATGGAGATTGCCTACCAAAGAGAAGGGTTTTAATTTTAATAATGACTAACCTTTATTGAATGACCTAATTTAGTGTGCTGTAAATACTCACTTCAGTGAAACATTGAAGTGAGTGTTGTTTCTATTTAGCAACTTTTATTTATTTTTTTAAATACTTTTTTCTTATAAGTAGACATGGGGTTTCACTGTGTTTCCAAGGCTGTTCTCAAACTCTTGGCCTCAAGCAATCTTCCCTCCTCAACCTCCCAAAGTGCTAGGATTACACGCATGAGCCACCATACCTGTCCTAGAAACTTTTTTTTTGAGTCAGAGTCTCTGTTGTCCAGGCTGGAGTGCAGTGGCACACACTTGGCACTACAGCCTCGACTTGCTGGGCTCAGGTGATCCTTCTGCCTCAGCCTTCCAAGTAGCTGGAACTACAGGCATGTGGTCACCACACCTGGCTAATTTTTTATTTATTGTAGAGATGAAGTTTTGCCACGTTGCCCAGGCTGGTCCCGAACCCATGGGCTCAGGCAATCCTCTCACCTTGGCGGCCTCCCAAAGTGCTGGAATTACAGACTTGAGCCACTGCACCCAGCCCTGAAACTTTTAATAAAGTGGCATAGTTAGGATTCAAATTCTGATCTTTTTGTGCAAATTTGGTACACTGCTGTGTCTTGTATATATTTACTTATTTTAATTCATTATTAACAGATACCTTTTCTCTGCCAGCCACTGTGGGTTTTGAAGAAAAGTAAAAAAAAGGATGCTAAACAAAAAAGACAGGGTTTCTGTTCTTAGAGCTTATTCTCTTGTATGAGAGGGCAACAGTGGCTTTCAGATGGACCTGCTAAGAAATTCTGGGAAACTGATTTTTGCTTTATACAGCTTACTATAAGCCCAGTAGTGTTGACATTATTTGGCATCTGGTGAATAGACTGACAAAACAGATAGGAATAAAGACTATGTATATATTAAAATTCCCTGTGAGTTCTGAAATTTAAGAGTTTAAGATCTCGAGGAAGAGTTCTTAGAAAATATCTGAGGGGATCCTGCTCCTAGTTAGGCGACATCATAAACAGAAGGGTACCTCTGTGGGTGCTTACAGGGGTGGATATGTACATTTCCTCCAGGACTGATTTCAGCTGGGACAGCAGTTGGTGTATAGTTGACATCTTACTAACTTAAATTGTATTAAAAGTTACATTTTCTGTCTCAAGTTCCAATCACTGTCACCCTGTGAAAGTCCTTTTTAAAAACCAAGTTTGGGCAACTCCCTAGGGCGAGTCCCCTCCCACTCTGGGAGCTTTTCTGTCTCTCAAGGAATCCTGCTTTCTCAAAAAAAAAAAAAAAAACAAGTTTTGGTTAAATCATCATACAAGTAAATGTCAGATTACTGCAGTGAATGTTTCATAAGTGAATAATAGCACAGCGGAAGCCTAAAGGGGGCTTATTGTTGGGGAGTTAGGGAAGCCTTTCCTTATTAGGTGATGCTTTAAGACAGGTGAGTACACATTAATTAGTGAGTAAGAAGCTTTCTTTTAAAGGTCATGTGAATAGAGTAGGGGACTAGGAGTGGTATGAGGTGAGACTGGAAAGGTAGGCAGGAGTTAGACCAAGCAGGGCTTTACTAGATTTTTTTTGGTGTATGTTCAGAGTAGAAAGTCATTAATCATCTTAAGAGAGTTGGGAGGATGTTAGTCACCTGATCATGTTAGTTTTTGGAAAGATAGCTGTAAATGTGGTATGGAGAACATGCCACATTTATTTAGGTGTTTCCAGGTGAGAGATGAAGGTAATTTGGACTGTAGTCATGGTGGTGGTTAGAAGAGGGAGAGAAGCCAAATATAGGGGAAATTGGGCAGGTTTCAGAGACAAAAAGGTTGGAAATGAATAGAATTTAATTATGGATAATGTTCCCAAGGGGTGCTGGAGAAAAGCTATTGAGGGCTTCCTAGGTTTGTAGTTGATAAGCTAACAAATTCTGTTTGAGCTGCTTTTAAAATCTGTTCCAAGTTGTTTTTGTTGTGTTCTGATACCCAAAGCTTAATTTACAGACTTCAAATTAACATCTTACAGTATTGCAGTTAAAAATCTGAGTATCCTGTGAATGTAGTGGTAGTTTTAATCAGTATGCCTGTAAGCCTTAGTTATTTGTTGCCAACTTCTCCTACCTTGTCTTTAGCAGCTTTCTCTCTAAGCACTATTTTTTCTTTTGCTTATATGAAAATTTCAAAACTAACATGGGGTATGGGGTAGGATTATTGTTAAACATTAGGTCCCTTGGTTTCTTAAAATGATTTTTTTTTGAGATACATACCATAAAATCAGCCAGTTTAAAGTGTATAAGTCAGTGGTTTTTACTATGTTTACCAACTTGTGCAGCCATCATCATGATCAGTTTTAGAATGTTTTTATTACCCCAACAAGAAACACTATACTCATTTGTGATCGTTGCTGGCTTCTCCCCAACTCCCTCAGTCCTAGACAGCTAATAGGTTTGCCTTTTCTGGATATAAATGGAATCATATAATATGTGAAGTTTTTCATCTGACTTTTTAAACTAGCATAATATTTTCAAGTTTCATTCACATTGTAGCATGTATCAGTACTTCATTTCTTTTTATGACTCTTATTTCATTGAATAGATTTAACGGATTTGTTTATCCAATCACTAGTTGATGGGCATTTGTGGTGATTCTGCTTTTTTATGAATGTTTTGATTTTATATGAATAATGCTACAGTGGCCTTTTACAAGTTTTTAATGTGAATATATATTTTAGCTCTCTTGGACATTTACTGGCACTGAATTTGGCTGGGTCATATGGTAACCATGTTTAATTTTTTTTTTTTTGAGTTGGAGTCTCACTCTGTCGCCCAAACTGGAGTGCAGTGGCCGCTCCCGGCCACTACAGCCTCAACCTGCTGGGCTCCAGTGCTCCAGTGCTCCTTCCACCTCAGCCTTTCAAGTAGCTGGAACTACAGGCGCGCGCTACCACGCCTGGCTAATTTTTTGATTTATTGTAGAGATGAGGTCTCACCAAGTTGCCCAGGCGGGTCTCGAACCCTTGGGCTCAGGCAGTCCACTCACCTCAGCCTCCCAAGGCTCGGGATTACAGGCTGAGCCACCGAGCCCGGCTCATGTTTAATTTTTTGAGAACCTGTCAAACAGTTTTCCAAAGCAACTGCACCATTCCCACACACCAGCAGTGTTGTAAAGGGTCCACAGTTTTTCCACATCCTCTTTAACACTTGTTGTTATCTGTCTTTTTGATTATAAGCAAGTGAAAAGTGGTAGGTCTTTATATCCTTGATTTGCATTTCCCTGATGGCTGATGTATTGAGCCTCATTTTTAAGAGAAAAGCAGCACTTTAATTTCATTGAGAATATAAAAATGAAAATGGTAGTTTCATGGAATTGCTTGAAGAGAGTTTTGCTGTATTTACAATGTGTTCTTCTTTTTCATCAGTTGTATTCCCTGAATGACTATAAACCACCCATTTCTAAAGCGAAAATGACCCAAATTACTAAAGCAGCCATCAAAGCTATTAAGGTGAGTCATACATTTTACTCTTGTGTTTTCAATAGTAAATGCTACATAATATTTTAGATGGGGGATACTTTTTATGAATTATGTTTTTTCCCCACTTTATAGCATTAATACATGTTTATTGTGGAAAACCACAAAAATAGAAAATCTATCACTTACAGACTCTCCCACCTAAACATGTAACATTTGAAGCAATCATATTTCCTTAACTTGCTTGGGTCTGTAATATTTTGGATCTGTCGATAGCATGGAGAATGTGTTTAACACTGCCATTTGTCACACTGACTTTGCAGAATCTTGAAATACAAGTTGGTTAAAGGTTTCTAAATATTGATCTTTTTTTCTTATTGGTTCTATGTTATACTTGAAAATGAGCCATTATGGAAAACAGTTAGACCTGATTGTACATAAGATATTTGAACTGTAAGAAAGGCCACAGACATTTAACCTTTGCTCTGATACACTAGAGTTTGAACCTATGTTGACTCATGGAGACTTCTTAAAATCTCGGGAAGAGGTTGCATCCTCTCTGGAGAAATATATGTATGCACAAAATTTAATGCAAAATTTCTTGGTTAAAGACTTTTTGAAACTCAGCCATAGACACATCCTCAGGAATTTCTTGTCCCCAGGGCCAATACTCCCTGCTTTACTAGGACTCTTAAAGTTGGGAATGAATGAGTACTTACTTCTAATTAAGTATTAACTTGTGAATATTTAGTAATATGTTTTCCTACTCTGAATTAAAACATTTTCCGTAACCAGCGGCACCAGCTATTTAAATTGTCTTTGTTTTTTTTCAGTTGAGGTCTCACTCTGTTGCCCAGGATGGAGTGCAGTGGCACAATCATGGATCACCACAGCCTTGACCTCCTTCCTGAGCTCAGGCGATCCTTGTGCCTCGGCCTCCCTGGTAGCTTGGACTACAGGTGTGCACCACCACACCTGGCTTACTTTTTTGTTTTGTTTTTGTAGAGATGAGATCTTGTTATGTTGCCCAGGCTGGTATTGAACTCCTGGGCTCAAGCAATCCTTCTACCTCAGCCTCCCAAAGTGCTGGGATTATAGGTGTGAGCCACTGCACCCAGCCTAAATTGTCTTTTTATAAAGACAATATATTAGACTTAACACATTTTTATTTACTAGTAATTGTAACTGGGGGAAAATTTAGGTAGTTGATTTCTTGATCAAAATTTAGTTTTCAGACTTCTAGTTAATATTTTACTTATGATAGTTAAAATTTCTGCACTTGCATGCAGAAAGTCAAAGCGGGGATAAGGACAGTGATAAGCACATTTAAGACAGAAAATTCTTCAGAGAAGTGATTTTTCAGGGTGTCTAATGAGCTTAATATATAATAAGTTTATTCTCTTATGCTCGCTATACTATTTTAATTATGGTTTGATTTCTATGATCATAATCATCTGAGAGTATGCAAATATGTATATTATCACTTTTATTCTGTAAAAATTAGTAATGGTGCATTTTATGTGACTTTTGTTGAGCAGAATACTTCTTTTTAATTAAGAAATTGAGTGAGAGACTGGGCACAGTGGCTCACACCAGCACTTTGAGAGGCCGAGTCAAGAGGATTGCCTGAGCCCTGGTCAGCTTGGTCAGACCTTGTCTCTACAGTAAATAAAAAAAAATTAGCCAGGTGTGATGGCGTGTGCATATAGTTCCAGATGCTTGGAAGGCTGAGATGGAAGGATTACCTGAGCCCAGCAGGTTGAGGCTGCGGTGGCTGTGACCATGTCACTTCACTCCAGCCTAGGTGATAGAGTGAGACGCTAAAAGACTCAGTGAGGTATAGGTGCTAGCATTATTTCCTGTTTTCAGATGTCAGAAGGGTCTATGAGAAATTAAGTAATTTGCAATAGTAGGAATAAATGTAGCTAGGACTTGAATCTAGGTTTCTGTCAATCAAGAGTCTAACTCTGAGGGCAATGGCTTACCTATTGTCCCAGCTACTCCAGGGATCAAGTTGTAGAAGGAGTGCTTGAGCCCATAAATCCGAGGCTAGCTTGGGCAACATAATATAGTGAGACCCCAATCTCTAAGAAAAAAAAAAGTAAAAACAATACTTAGAAAATTAAATGTTTAAAAAATCTAACTTTTAATTATTATGATATATACTGCACTATTTTGCTTTATCATTACTGTTTTTAATTTTGATAAAATTTATACTTTATAATGAGCACCACCTAGTCTTCTCTTAGATTTGCCAGTTAACATTTTGCCACACTTGCTTGATCTCGTGCACGATTTTCTTTTTTTGGGCAGAGTTAGAGTTAAGAGTTAGTTTCAGACTTCTTTTATAGCACTTAATCCCTAAATATTGAAGGAATCTCATAAGACCAAAGACATTTCCTAAGTAGTCATAATACACCATTCACATGCAAGAAATTTCACTTTGATATACCACTGTCCGATATACCATACAACTCATTCTTAGATTTTAGCAGTGTCACCGTGCTGACTGTAGTAGCTGTCTCCTGCACCCTGCTTTATCAGGATCCATTCAGGATCACATATTACAACTTATTTGTCATGTCACTTCATTTATCTCTTTTGTTTAATTTTTTGTGACATTGACATTATTGAAGAGTCCCGACAGATTTTTTCACTATTGTGTTCTTTTAAATTACGTTTAGTAAACATGTAACCTGAAATCTTAACTTCTTTTTAAATCAGATTTAACGAGCACAATGATCTTAATGCGGTAAGTCATTGGTTCCTGCTAGTGTTTAGAGAAATGACTACTTTGAGAGTGCTTGTTCACATTGCATACTGTCGGGCAACTTAATTTGGAAGGCCTATGGGAATTAGTAACTTGGAATGAAATTTTAGTTAATAGTTTTATACTAATTACATATAATAATGAAGCAAAAAGCACTGTCAAGGTGTATTTCAGAAAAATTTTTCCGTTCATTCAGTGTGTAATTATTTAATATTTTATATATTGATTTTAAGTATTTAGGTGCCTATCAAGTGCCTAATAACTTTTAGTTGTTTTAGCCTGTTTATTTAAGTAAACTTATTTACTTATTCATTTATTTTTTGAGTTGGAGTCTCATTCTGTTGCCCAGGCTGGAGTGCAGTGTCATACTCATGTACATGACAGCCTTGACCTGCTGGGCTCAGGTGATCCTTGTGCTTCAGCCTTCCAAGTAGCTGGAACTACAGGTGTGCACCATCATGCCCAGCTAATTTTTTGATTTATTGTATAGATGAGGTCTTGGCATGTTGCCCAGGCTGGTCTTGAAACCATGGGCTCAGGCAATCCTCTGCCTCCTAATGTGCTGTGATTATAGACGTGAGCCACCACACCCCGCTTGCTTAAGTAACTTAAACTTGAGTAAACCGTTAATTTATATTAAGTAAACTTAAGCCAAACTTAAACTTACAGGTTTTGATTTGATACGAGCTAATGATGTTTTCCTTTATTTTTGATTATGTAAATACTAGATTTTATGCTGTGGTTTAGTTGAATAGTCTCGTTTTTCTTCAGTCTAAGGGGGGTGTTTCTTAAACATAATTCATGAGAAGAAAAGTATAAATAGAAGCACAATTTAAGTGAGTTCTTTAAACAAATATGCTAAGTATGGTATTGCCATTGAGATATTGAAATTAATGAGGTGTAGATACTTTTTGTTAAATTTATAATTTCCATTTTATTAATTTTCATGTTTATCCATAGCACTGTATTTTATGAAACCTAAATCTTCTAAGATTTCTTACAAGGGATAGTAGCCCATTACTTTTTTTAATCTGTGTGCTCACTTCTGATTCATTTTGTTGAATCCATTAGGATGTTATACATTTCAACATCTTATATATAGCTGTAGTTCATTTTCCACTAGAAGTAAAAGGAGACGAAGTTGGAAATAACTCCCTTATGCATATTTATTAGAGCTATTTGTTGACAGTTACTTGATTTTTCTAGTACTACCCTTATTTAACTAATAAAATGATTCTGTGTGCAATCTATACTTTTCCTTTCATGAAAGAATATACATCTGCCAGTGTACTTACCACAAGTATTTTGCTGTCAACCCAACTATTTGTCAAAGTATACTTTTATAAAGACTGTGATAAAATTCTTTTTTTTTTTTTGAGTTGGAGTCTCACTCTGTCACCCAGACTGGAGTGTAGTGGCCGCTCCCGGCCACCGCAACCTCGACCTGCTGGGCTCCGGCGATCCTTCCGCCTCAGCCTTCCAAGTAGCTGGAACTACAGGTGCATGCCACCACGCCCAGCTAACTTTTTGATTTATTGTAGAGAACGGGGTCTTGCCAAGTTGCCCGGGCTGGTCTCAAACCCCTGGGCTCAGGTCATTCTCTTGCCTCGGCCTCTCAAAGTGCTGGGATGACAGGTGTGAGCCACTGCGCCTGGCAAAGAAGCCATTTTCTAATTAGATAGCACAGCTGTTTGCTAATGAAGGTGAGTGACATGAATGTTTGTCTTACATTTTTGACTAAAAGTCATTGTTTTGATAGACCTTTGTAGCTATGAAAACCTGTGGTTGTCAGGATATTCTAATCTACTCAAACTGATTTTATAACCATACTTCACTTTTTTTTCCCTCTTTTAGTTCTATAAACATGTGGTACAAAGTGTTGAGAAATTTATTCAGAAAGTAAGTATATACTTTTCCATACATATACTGAATGTGCTATGATTGTAGATTAATGCCTTTGCTCTTCTCCTTTAAATCAATTACCCACGTTTAAGTTGTTTAGATGAACTATTCAGAAGTGATTCTAGTTGGTTCATTTTCTAATTAAAATGAGAATGCCTTTGGGATAATTCTAAAAGCAATAGTTTTCATGTAGATATTGTTGCTAAATTTGCATTGCCATAGTGAGCATCTGCCCCTTGAAAATATAGCAACAGTATGATGGATTTTTGATGGAATTATAGATTTATTGTTTGTATAGTCTTTAGGGAAATTCATCCTTGTCATTGCAAGCTGTATACCTAGAAAGCAACTCTCCTTTCAGCAAAGATGTGGATAAAATATTGCATACCAGCCATTTCTCTTCTGCTGATTTTGTTTTGTCTGATCCATTAGGACATTCAACATTGCTACATCAATATGATAAGATGGATCAGACACATCTTTTCACGCATGTGCACGCACGCACGCACGCGCGCACACACACACCACACACACACACACACTCACACACTCACACACTCTCACACACTTTAGACTCAGGGTCTTGCTCTGTCTCTGTGGCTTAATTAAATAGACCTGTGGTTCCATTTTCCAGGGGAAGCTGAGAGAGATAAAGTTGAAAATGAATGTCTTAAATACATTTGGTAATGCTTTTGTCACCAGAGTTGAAGGTGACCAGATTATAGTTCTTCGTCCTCTTTGTGATCAGTACCTTTTGATGCCACAATTTTTGACTTGTGCATATAGACTTAAAATTTTTAGAATGATACTTTAGGAAATCTATATTTTACTGTAATTGTACTTAGGTTTAGATTCTACTCATATCCGTGTGTCTATATATGTAAGCAGAGCTTGTTTGAGAATCAAAGGTATGTGGCATTAGGGATTCACCAAGGTTACAATGTGTTTTTGTTCTTGTCCTGGGAGAGGGTGCAGGATTCAGAGTGAGATTTCATTTTTTTTTTTCTTTTTTTGTTTTTTTGGTTTTTTTTGAGTTATAGAGTCTTACTCTGTCGCCCAGGCTGGAGTGCAGGAGTGCAGTGGCATACTCACGGCCACTGCAGGATCAACCTGCCGGGCTCCAGCAATCCTTCCAAGTAGCTGGAACTACAAGCGTACGCTACCATGCCTGGCTACAGAATGAGATTTCTAAACTAGTTAGGTAACCTTGAATAAGCTGGTTAAACTTTATGTGATTCAGAGCTTTTTTTGTTTTTTGTTTTTCTTATTTTCTCAATATTTAAAGAATAGTATTGGTAAAAATATTTTGGGATTAAGTAGTTCAGGTTACTTGAAGCTAAGACACAAAGTTACAATAACAAGCATGCTGTCTGTTTTAGGTAGGTCACATTATAAAATAAAACTGTTAGTGATTGGAAAATTTTATTGGTGTAAAGTTTTTAAAAGTTCTTGAAAAATGTCTAAAGGTGCGCTTCCTAAACTTTATCACGAGTAGGAATTACATAGGGATATTATTAAAATGCAGATTCTAATTCACTGAGTGTCATATGCATTTCTAGTAGTTCTTAGATGATACCTTAGCTATTCCTTCAGAAACCACAATTTGAGTGCGGGGAGTGGTTAAAGGATAAAAGTATATTTATGAATAAATTTTTTTATTTGATTTGAGGTGGGGGATACCTTTAATAAAATATTTCAGAATCTTAGGAAGACCTGGAGCGAGCAAAGTTATTCCATTATGAGATAATTTTAGAGTCTGTCTGAAGAAGGTTAATATCTGGGGAAAAATTTAAATGTTTGCTCCTAACCCCATTTAAATCAGAGATTCAGCAGTGGATTTGTGTAATGGTTAAAGTAAGTTGTATATGTGTATTTTTAAACTTTTAATTTTGGGATAATTATAGATTCATATATAATTGAATCAGTAGGACTAAATCATAATGATACATAGAGAAGCTGTATACCTTTCACTTAGTTTCCCCTGTGGTAGCATCTTGTACACTATAGTATAGTATCACAGCAAGGACATCAATATAGTTGCCTTTGAACATACCAACCTTTTACAGATTTTACTGGTTTTACATACACTCATTTGTGTGTATTGAGTTCTGTGCAGTTTAATCATATGTATGAACTCATATAAGCACCACTGTAGTCAAGATACAGAATAATCCTTCACCACAAGAATTCATTGTGTTTCCCTTTTATATGCTATATAGTCATGTTCAACTCTCCTTCCCTATCCCTAATGCTTGGCAGTCACTCATCTGTTCTCTATAATAATTTTGCATTTCAAGAATGTTACATAAGTGGACTCAAAGCATGTAGCCTTTTGAGATTGTTTTGCTCGGCATAATTCCCTTGAGTTCTGGCCAAGTTGTTGAATATATCAAATAGCTCTCTTTTTATTTCTGAATAGTATTCCATGGTACACATATACCATTCACTCATTGAAGACTGTCAGAGTTGTTTCCAGTTTTCGGCTGCTAGGAACATCTGTATACAAGTTTGTGATGAATGCATGTTTTCATTTTTCTGATAGTGCAAGTAAGAGCGTGGCTGCAGTGTACTAATGTGTGTCTGTGATTCAGTGTTTTAGTCATGAAAGATTTATAGAGTTATGAGTGATGGTGATAAATGAAAAATAAACAATAAAGATGATTTCCTGTAGGCCAGAAAAACTGCTTGAAACAATATTCTGGCCTTTGTCCTAATTAATTTCACCATTTTATATGCCGATTGTGTCTTACATTTATGAGACAGAAGCAAAGGCCAGATATTAGGAAATTTTATAATAAGATAAGTTTTAGGACTTCCATTTGAATCAACTGTGTCTCACACTCCCTATGTTTCCATTGTAAATAGCTAACTTATCTTAGTTACCATGAATCATTAAAGAAAATAACTTTGATTTGGAGAAAAGTCAGAGCTAGCCATCTGCTGTCATTTGCTAGTTTGAAATGCAAAAGCTAAATCCTCAGCTCTATTCTAAAATTATGTGGAATTTAGCCAACTCTTGTCCATATGAAATCTTCTGTCTTTTTGAATGAATACAGTAAACAAATCTGTCCACTAGATTCGGAATAGGATTGAATATTATCACTCAGAACTATTTATTTGATACAGTCTGGATGCTTTGTTTTAGTCTAATACATTCTACTCTTAGATCCCATAAGGTTAGCAAAAAAAAATTTTTCTAGGCTCCTAAAATGTTCTGTAGATGAACTTCTGTTGCCTTAATTTATACATTTTTGGCTACAGTCACCTTCTTCAAATTTCTTACTGTGTTTTTATATTAGTAAGAGCAGGAAATATGGCCTATTTATTGTGGTTTTTCAAGTAGCAAACATTACTAACACTTGGGATTTATATTATCATCATGGAAGTTTTTGGTTTTCCAGGAACTTGATGTGGTAGTTTTATCCACATTCTGTGTGGTTGATATTTTGCAGTGGGTGCGCACACGTGTGCACACGCACACACACACACACACACACACACACACACACACACACACATTTTAGAGTCAGGGTCTTGCTCTGTCTCTGTGACTGAAATGCAGTGGTGTGGTCACAGCTCATTGCAACCTCCAACTTGTGGTCTCTAGCAGTCCTCCCATCTCAGTTTCCTCAGTGCTTGGGACTGTAGGTGTGCACCAGCACACCTAGCTATTTATTTTTATTTTTTTGTAGAGATAGTGTCTCACTATATTACCTAGGCATGTCTATAACTCCTATCCTCAAGTGATTCTCCTGCCGTATCTCCCAGAGTACTGGAATTACAGGCTCAAGTCTCAACACCTGACTATGGGTATATTATTTCTTAATGAAGCCAAACATTTGTGTTTCTGCCCTCTGATATTTTTTCAATGGAAGGGTAGAGTCCGTATTGAAAGTTGGTTGTTACATTTATTCACCTTTGATATGTGTGTGTGTGTATTTATAAATATATATTTATGTTATATAAATATACCATATTTATTATGTTATAAAAATAACATACAAATATAAATAATATATATATTTATAAATATAAATCATACATAAATATAGATTATATATTTATATAATACATATTTATAAATATGTGTGTGATACATACACACATGTGTACCCTTTGATTTACAGGGGGACCCAAAAAACTCCATTATTTATTTATTTAAAAATTATGTATTCATACTTACATATCTAAACTTTAGTCACCTTCAAAGGACTCTCTGATGTAGTATACGTATCGGCATGCTTTTTCCACTGCTCAAAACAGTTTTGGAATTCATCAGTTTTCATTCCTTTTAGTGTTTCTGTTATTTTTTATTTCACCTCTTCCACATTGACAAAACATTTTCCTTGAGGACTTTTTTCATCTGAGAAAACAAAAAAATGTTGTTCAGGGTGAGATCGGATGAATAGGGAGGGTAGGACATGCGGGTCATGCTGTTTTTGGTCAGAAACTGCTGAACACTCAGCCTGGTGTGGGCAATTATGCTAGTAAAAAATCACCTGTCATGAAAT
This sequence comes from Carlito syrichta, assembly GCF_000164805.1. Lineage (NCBI taxonomy): Eukaryota > Metazoa > Chordata > Mammalia > Primates > Tarsiidae > Carlito > Carlito syrichta. The sequence continues at coordinate 199,205 of NW_007249777.1, forward strand.
GGGCAAAAGGTTGAAAGAGTCTTCCTCTCCAAAAAAAGAATTCACTGAAGTTGAATGCAACCTATCAGCAATACCACCAAGCTGGTACGTTGATGCTGATGGGTTCATGAAACATATACCTGGGGGCAATGTCTGTACTAGAAGGGGCCTACCCTCCCAAAGATAACTCTAGGTTTTTTGGGTCCCCCTTCATACAGTGCAGTAAGTAGTCTGTAGTGGTGAACTTTTATCACAAGTACACTTTTACCCTTGGGGGTGGGGTGTACAGAGATTTTGACACTTGGGCACAAATCATTTGAAATGAGTATATTTCCAGATTCTCACTTTCCTATGTACTTTTTACTAAAGTTCCTCAGCTTTTGAATATTTTAGGTAAATTCTAAATTCTACACTCCTTACATTTATGTTTCTAGTATAGCTTGAGCTTATCAGTCATTCTTAATCATTATAATAAGATAAACTTTTTCCTATTGTGTTTTATTTAAGAAGTCAGGGATGTTTATGTATTTCTAGTAACCCTTCATATCTATGGTTGCCATCTATGGATTCAACCTACTGGGATCCTAAGTATTTGAGGAAAAGTTTCCATAAAGTTCCAAAAAGCAAAATTTAAATTTGCCTTATGCTGTTGAATCCTTGTGAGTGAAATGATATATAAGCATTATGTTAGACGTTAGAAATAATCTAGAGGTGATTCAAAGAATACAGTATGGTGTGCATAAGCTAAATGCAAGTACTACCCATTTTATATAAATAAAAAGGGCTTAAACTTCCTCAGATTTTTGTATCCAAGGGGATCCTGGAACCAGTACCCCAAGGACACTAGAGATGACTGTATTTTTTTTAAATCATAAAATATATGTACATAATGTATATATGCGGTGTGACAATTAAGTTCATGAACTCATCCTAGAAAAAATGTTATATACCTCGTTGTTGAATATCACTGTGGTCACCTTCAAAGTACTCTTGGGAAGCTATGCACCAGCATCAGCGCCTAGTCTACCCATCAAAGCAGTTTTGAAACTTTTTTTCTGGAATGGCCATCACAGCTGTTGTGTTACCCTTGATGTCCTGAATGTCATCAAAATGTCTTCCTGCCGGGCATGGCGGCTCATGCCTGTAATCCCAGCACTTTGGGAACCAGAGGTGAGAGGATTGCCTGAGTCCACAGGTTTGAGACCAGCCTGGGCAACTTGGTGAGACCTCTTCTCTACAATAAATAGAAAAATTAACTGGGCATGGTGGTGCATGCCTGTAGTTACAACTGCTTGGAAGGCCGGGGCAGAAGGCTTGCCGGAGCCCAGCAGATCGAGGCTGCGGTGGCCATGAGTGTGCCACTGCACTCCAACCTGGGCAACACAGTGAGACTGTGGCTCAAAAAAAAATTCTTCCTTTTAATATATCCTTTATCTTTGGGTAAAGAAAAAAATCATTGGGGGCCAGATCAGGCGAGTAGGAGGGTGTTCCAATAAATACAGTTGTTTGGTTACTGGCTAAAAGCTCTCTCACAGACAGTGCAGTATGAGCTGGTGCATTGTTGTGATGTACGAGCTCCTTCAGAACCATGTTTGCACACACTTTTTTAAGCCAAAATTTTCAGTTAAGATTTTCCTGTTTTTGTGTCATTGTTTATTTGGTCTACTATGCTTCTCACAGTCTGCTGACAACTTTGACACACAATTTGACAAATTTTTGCAGTGTTTTCACCAATTCTGCTTGTTATTGACTGATCTGACTTCTCTTCATCAGTGATACTTTTTCTCTCCTCAGAAAACATTTAATCCATTTGTACGCTGCTGTTTTCTTCATGACATTATCCCCATAAACTTGGACTAACATGTCCCTGATTTCGCTTCTACTCTTGCAAAGTTTAACAAGAAATTTAATGTTCGTTGCTCTAATTCAAACTCTGACAGTCTTGCAACGATAACTCTGATGGCCATTCCAGAATAAGAGTTCCAAAATTGCTTTAACAGATTGGCTAGACACTGATGTCAGTGCATAGCTTCCCAAGGGGAGTACTTTGAAGATGACCATAGTGATATTCAGCAATGAGGAGATATGTAGCACTTTTCTTAGGATGAGTTTGTGAACTTAATTGTTAGATCTCATACACACACACACACACACACACACACACACACACACACACACACATATACAGAAAAGTGCAGAAAACCATAATATACAGCTAAACTTTTATAAAGAAAAGACCTGTGTAACTTCCATTCATTTTGAGAAATGGGGCTTCAATTGACACCCACAGCCCCCAAGTGGCTCTTTGTTATCATTATCTTGCACACCCCCAAACAAGGAACCATAGTTTGACTTTATCCTGCACAAAGGAAACAACATCTGTGATTATTAAGGAGAGTGTGCAAGACTTCCCATGATTTCTTAGAATTCCATAGTTGGCAAGGTTTTGTTGGGCATTATAGTTTTACTTTGTCAGATGAATTCTTAAAGTGATACAATGTACTTTTTATTTTATTTTATTTTTTGAATTGGAGTCTCATTCTGTCGCCCAGGCTGGAGTGCAGTGGCACACTCATGGCCACCCCAGCATTGATCTGCTGGGCTCCAGCGATCCTTCCACTTTGGCCTTTCAAGTAGCCAGCTGGAACTACAGGCACGTACTACCACACCCGGCAAATTTTTGATTTATTGTAGAGACGAGGTCTCACCAAGTTGCCCAGGCTGGTTTCGAACCCACAGACTCAGGCAATCCACTTGCTTCAGCCTCCCAAAGCGCTGGGATTACAGACTGAGCCACTGAGCCTGGCCTACTTTTTATTTTATATAATGGAATCCTATAGTTTGTATTCTTTTGTGTATAGTTCTTTTACTCAATATCCTGTGTTTAGGATTCATCCCTGTTGTGTAGTGGTTTGTTGTATATATTCCATTATGTTAATACACTGCAGCTTATTCATTCTACTTGACACATTGTGTGTGTGTGCATGTGTGTGTGTGTGAAATTCTGAACAGCGTTGCTGAATATGTTTCCTGGTGCAGTTTGCATTTCCATAGGAGTAGAACTGCTGGGTACAGGATTTGCATTTCTTCAACTTGGCTAGGTAATACTGATTTACACTACTGCCAGTAATGTATGGATTTGTGTTGCTCCCCATCTTAACCAACACCTGGTATTGTTAGATTGGTGGTTTTGTAATCTAAATGAGGCTTAAAGTTTAATTTTAAAAGACATTAGTAAATCACTTTTACTCATAGAGTTTAATTTCACCCAACTTTAAAGCTTGCTTATCAAGATGGTTTTTAGACCCTTAAGGACTTATCACATAGAATGTATTTCTGTAGTCAAAGAACCCTGTTAGAAACACTAAAAAATATTAGGTTGCTTTATGACTACTATTGTTTCAGATTCACTATTATCACATCTGGTTCAACTTCAGGTCTTTTGCTAAGCTGTATATTAAATTTGAATTTGTTCAGTCGTGTTTCATTGGGAGCTGATTTAATTTTTTTTTTACTTGAAGTCATATGCCTTCTCCCATTGTCCTTTAGTGACACTTCATATCAGTGAAGAACAAAGGTCACCTTTTATCTCTTGCTTTCTTGCTAGCTCTGTGAGTATGTAGATGAGAGGAGTTGGTGATTCCCATTATCTGTTGGGAGCCGGCCAGGGAGGCCCACTGAGCTGGCCCACTGAGCATTAGGGATCAGGAAGGGCCGTTGACCCCGAGATCACTAGGATGTGTTCAGGAGCTATTGACCCCATTTCCTCCCCCTTTCTACTCAGCACTAACCAGATTAAGCTCCTGTGAGCTCAAAACATAAAAACTATGAGATTGGGACGAACACAAGCTAACTTTAGAAGCTCATTGCTCCCATTCTTCCACAAACTGCAGTTTTACTCTTCATACAACTTATAATTCAAACTCAGGTCACATCTAAGAGCCTTAGTATTGGTCACAGGCTTCTGGGTCATGATCTTAGGATTTATTAAAGTTGAATAAGGTGTAAATTGTAGAATATAGTTTTAGAAGACAGTCATTTTGTTGAAAGAATGCGGCTGGGTTACTTGCAGGTAGCCCACTGTGAACTTTGGACTGGGCCACATTCCAAACATTCTGGGATGGGCCACTTTAGTTAATAAAGTAAGTACTTAAGTCTCTATAGAATTTTTTAACTTGGTATTAGTATGAAAAGGGTTTATAGGCAATATGAAAAGGGTTTATAGGCAGTACGAAAAGGGTTTAAAGCAGTCATGGATTAAGGTTTCATGGATTAAGGTTTCATCGATTAGGTTATGGGATTATATCTGAAAGAACATCTGGTGGGTGGGGAACGCCCCTCACACACCTAACTATGTATAAAAGACCCGTTGTAATTCCCAATAAACTGCTTCTGCACTAGACTGGAGTCCAGTCTCTTTCTCTCTCTCTCTCTCTCTTTCTCTCTTTCTTCTTCCCCCAATTGCTGACGTCATCTCCACCTTTGGGGTATCCTGAACCTGGCTGGAGCTGGTCTCCGGCAATTATCTTCTTCAGGCTTAGGTGTTGTGGGAGTGAATATTGCTGTTGGGGATTTTTGAAGTGCCACACTTTTTGGAAAACTTGGATTATCACAGGTTTTGAAAATAACATAAAAGTATTATGTTTGCCATCTAAAAGAAAACTCCACTTGATCCTTTCTTTACATTTTGTAGTAATATCTCTGACCTAAGTTATGTACTTAACTGTTACTTCCTTAAACCGTACCATGTAGACTGGATCTGAGTGAGCAGTGAAGGTCTTGTAGGCTTAGTTAAGGACCTAGTGAACTTATTTGATTCCTGGAACATTTTTCCATGTGAACCTCATGGCATAATACTAGAGTCTACTTCATTCTGTGGGAGAAAGATACAGTTCAAGTTTATTTAAATTTAGAGTAATTAATGCAGTTTCATTGACCCCAGAGGGATCCATGGACAGGCTTCAAAAGATCTAGGGGGAACCTCTTTGAAAACTTATGAAGTATACTTCTTAAAGGAAACTCCCAGTGTTTTAAAAAACCATTGATAGAGCAGACATTACAAACAAAACAAAAACAAGAAATAGAGTGGAGGTGGGGCACATGTTCTATATGAGTATTCGAATCTTCAGGAAGGTGGATAATTAGGAAGATTTACCATTGTAACATATGTTTGTTTGGAGCGGAGGAATTGGGAGATTCCAAAAATAATTTACAGAAAAGGAATAGCAATAAAACCTTGGAAGTAATGGCTAAAAGCTAGTGAGAAAGCATTAAAAACAGGTCCTACTAATAGTGAGGTTTATCACATTTGCTAGTTAAACCTGTGGATGTTAGTTACTGCTCCTTTGCATATATCTTAAGTGTTTTTCACTTTAGGTAAGTATAAAGTTCATTGTGTTTCTGTGGTGTGGCATAAAGGAAGTATCTTTGAGCCAAGAAAAAACTTATTTTTATTGCTGCTTCCACCTAATCTACCCCATGATTTAAGAGTTTGCGCTCACTCTGCAAGCTTCAAATTATAGGATTTTGCTGCTGAGACCAACACGTGTCAGGCAGCTATTAAGCCAAGTTTTTCATTGTACAAGAATAAGAAAAATTACTTTTGTGGTTTCAGGCATGATTGTCTCCTGGGACAGCTCCTTTCTTACATGCTATCATTTGCATCATTCTGTGCTTTGCAGGTGCAGCTAATGTAATCCTGTTCTTACCGTTCTAGCTTTGTTTTCTTTAAATTAATATCATCTTTTAGTAGTTGCAAGCGACAGCACCAATTCTAACAATAGGATCATTACGTAAAGTCTATTTATATATTGGAAAGTGTATGGTCCATCTTGCCTGGAAGATTCTTCATCCAGCAACCATGATTGATAATAGTCTGCAGATAACAATTTCGATGAGAGAATGAAAAATCACTCAAATATATTTAAAGGTGCATTCTCTTTATCCATTCTTATCTATTTCCCTCCAAAATGTTCATTTCTCTGTAACACAAGAAATTGGAAGTTACTATAGTTTGAAGGTTTTTTAATGAAAATTTAATATGATATACCTTTTTAAAAAAATTATTCACAGTAAAAATATCTCATGCCATTGGAGTGTCTTAGGAATTTTTCTTTTTGGTCTGAAAGCACTTGAAGATGAAATTGAAAAACCATTTTAGATTTGTCTTAATTCTTCTCTACAGTTTCTTGTTGGTGACTTAGCCAAATTTATCAATTATTAAGTTACTTAAAACATTAAATTATACTTAAAAATTTTTTTGTCATCTTATATGACCAAAATGCCTAATGTACCAAGAAGGAAATTCTTTCTCACAACATGTTAATATATAGTATGTCTCTAAATACCACGGAAGAAGAAATGTTTTTTCTATGGACGTTATAGTTTACCACTAAAACTGCTGATATATTTTTGAAGCTTTGGAATTTTCATAACAGACCATAAAGACAAATTATTGTATTAATATGTACTCATGATTCTTCTATATGTGCATTTGAAATTTTTTTGTTATAAAGGGTGGGTTTTAAAAAAACATTATGTTAATTACTTGTATTACTTACCACTCAATACTTTTAAAGCTTTTATCAGCAGCCTATAAGGTCTGTTCCACTTTAATCATTTTATGCCTTGGGAAAATTAAAATGCCAATAAGTCAGTTTATAAATAATTACTAAGCACTGTGTTTGTGACACTAGGGTATACACACACACACACACAAAGTTGAATGTCCTGGTTGTCATTGAGTTTAAAGTGTTCTTTACGAAAATGTATTGTTTGTCGGACTGGATAACTATTTCTTAGACTGTGTAGTAGTCAAAGGAAGATAGCCTTGGCTAGTTATATGAACAGAATTACAGTTATGCTAGGTTTTTTGGGAGCATGGGGAAACATTAACTACGTCAGACTTTCAGAAGCAGTAACTTTAAACAGAGACATTTTTTATTTAAGTTAGACATAAAACTTCAGTGTCCAAATATCAACACTATTGCCTTTTTGTTTTATTGTTTTTTGGTTTTTTTTATTTTATTTTTTGAGTCGGGTCTCACTCTGCTGCCCAGGCTAAAATACGGTGATGCAATCAAGGCTCACAGCATCCTCAACCTCGAGTGGCTGGGACTACAGGTGCACGTCACCATGCCTGGCTAATATTTTGATTTTTTATAAAGGCAAGGTCTTGCTATGTTGCCTAGGTTGGTCTCAAACTCTTGGGCTCAAGCAGTTCTCCCACCTTGGCCTTCTAAAAATGCTGGGATTACAGATGTGAACCACTGTGCTTGGCCTGTTGCTCTTTTATTCAGATCCTCATGCACTTACATGACAACGACAACATGTAAGCATATTGTTTACACGACTGCAATACCACCTAATGGTAATTTTTCAGAATATGTTCCCGTTGTTAAGCCACATGACTGTATATGGCTTTATGTTATTTACTCTTAGTTCTTCTAAATTTGAATATTTATTCATTACAACAGCCAGAATCTTGGAATAGATACTTGGTGGTAAAGATCTTCATTTTTTGATTTAATAAGACTTTAAAGATAAGGTTCTTTGAAGAATTTTAAGGAACAAATCAGATGTCATCTAGTCTTTTTGCTCAATAAAATCACTTGTCATCTTAACTAGAAATCCCATTTAGAGACTTGTATATCTGTGTGTTGAGGATTCTTTTCTCACTGATACTCAGTCTTAGGTTTCCAAGAAGAATTTCTCAAGAATACAGTTTTGATTTAGTATTTTGTATGATATTCAGGAAATTCATTTAGGTGAAATATTTAACCAAATTACAGCTAAAGGTAGAACCTGCTTTGTAGCCATACTTAATATTTTAATCAAAATGTATTTGGGAAGCAGATTTTCTTATGCTTGTGTATGTGGAGAAAAAATGTGAGCAGTAAACTTGATAGTAAAAGCATTCTTGGCTGTGCTAACCTGACTATATAAGCCCCTGGTGAGAAAGTTGGTACTTTTATATTTTTCAGAATGGGTAATAGGTGAGGTGGTTGAGAAACATTGACCCAGTGGAGTAGCAGAAAATGTTTTCATAGGATAGCTTCCCAGAATTATAATGATAGTGCCTTACCTTTCATAGATGTGGTATTTGAGAAAAAAACAGAAACTTGGGTCTCTGTATTTAGAAGAATGTTATCATTTGACATGTGGTTTTTCATTAGTATAGACACTCTTTCTTATGTGTTTCAGATGAAGCATAAGACATGTTGGCAGTGCATTTTCAGGAGCCCTTCATTCATGACTTTGCTTTTTGCTTCCATGTAGCTTTTCAAAATCATTAAACATTTAAAAAATTATAACAGTACCTAATTTTTAAAATTGTTATTTGAAGCCAGTTATGCAGTACTATTTTAGAGCTTGGGTGATGACATTTGAACGAATGTGTAGAGTAGCTGGAGTAGATTCCTTGACATGCCTTTCTGTAGCTTGATGGTGTAGGATAGTCAATGTCTGAATATTTATTACCTCAGCATGGGCACTGTTTTGTGTTTGTGTAGGATTTATGGTGATTTTTGTCTATCAAGAATTTTACCTTTCCATTTCCCTCCCTTCCCACTCTTCTTTTTTTCATCAGTGTAAACCAGAATACAAAGTACCTGGACTTTATGTTATTGACTCCATTGTGCGACAGTCCCGACATCAGTTTGGTCAAGAAAAGGATGTGTTTGCACCCAGATTTAGTAATAACATCATTAGCACTTTCCAGAATTTGTATCGTTGCCCTGGGGATGACAAGGTATGCTGCTATTTTTTTTTTTTTTTAAGATGTTACATTACCTGCTTGTTCTTAATTAGTCTTAAGATTAATATTAATAGCCATGTGCCACGTAATGACATTTTGGTTAATAACAAACTGCATATACAACAGTGGTCCCATTAGATTATATACTGTATTATTACTGTACCTTTTCTTTGTTAAAATATCAGTGTGTTACTATTCAGTACAGTGACAAGATGAACATTCGTAGCCTAGGAGCAATAGGTTATACCATACAGCCTAGGTATGCCTAGGTACGTAGCAGGGTATGCCCTCTAGACTTACATAAATACACTCTGATGTTTACATGACAGCGATACCACCTAATGATACATTTCTCAGAATATATTCCCTATATTCCCATTGTTAAGCCACACAACTGTATATGGCTTTATGTTATCATTTACTCTTAGTTATTCCAAATTTGAATATTTAATTATTATAGCAGTCATGTTTGTTTTGTTCTTAGAATTTCTTAAAACAGAGGAGAAAGTTTTTATTGATTTTGCTACTTTTTAATTATTGAAGCAGTGGGTGTTAAACTGGCTAAAATATGCTTTTGGAATTACACTAAGCATTTATTTGTACACATAATTGATACAGAATTGTGATTTTTCGACTTTAGCTAATACTTAACTTTCTAGTGTCTGTGAAAAGTAGATTTGCCAAGTGTAATTAGTAGAAAATAACTGCATATCAAAATTCTTCTGTTAAGGTAGACTTTTTTAGTGCTAGAAATCATGCTGCTTGTTCTGTTAGATCTGAAGGTGTAAATATTCTACAATTAGCAAATAAGAAAGCCTTGGATCCTAAGGGAGAATAAAGGGGAGTTGCTTATTTACATACTTATCCTGAACTCTTAGGAGATTATTTATTTTGGTTGCTGATTTGGAAGTTTAAATGTGCTTTCCTGGCACGGTTGATTACAATATTGATTAAGTAGGAAAAGATGAGAATAGATGAAGACAAATGTTTGCTTGAAGAAAGAACCACAAAACTTAAAAGCTCACCAAAGATCTTTTAATAACTATTATATAGTCTTGAATCAGGAAAATAATCTTGTTTTAGTAGATAGATATGGAGATAAATTTATGATAGTAATTCTTTGTGAACTATTGTTGCATATACTTCTTCAGACAAAGCTTTTGTTTTTAATTACTTTGGTACTTTGATAATTCTGTGTAGGCAAAATGAATGCTTCTAATTTTAAGTGACCTGTCTATTTTTAGGGACAGGGATTCTGTGTTGTCCCGACTGGAGTGTAGTGGTGCAATCATAGCTCACTGCAGCCTTGAACTCCTGATCCCAAACGATCCTCCCACCTCAGCCTCCTGAGTAGTTAGGTCTATAGGCATGTGCTCCCACGCCCAGCTAATTTCTTTTTTGTAGAGATGGGGGTCTCACTATGTTGCCCAGGCTGGTCTTGAACGCCTGGCCTTAAGCAATCCTCCTGCCTCAGCCTCTCAAAGCGGTGGGATTACAGGCATGAGCCACTGTGCCCTTATTCAACTGACTTTTAAAATAGGTACCTTAGACTCCCACCTGAAATAATTTCCTAATTTGAAATTTTATACAAACATTTTAAAAGTAATTTTAAGCACTTTGATTTAGAAATTGCACTAGTTTGTACTTGGATTTCTGTAAGTTACAATGGATGTGTCTCTCTTGAATTTGTAGATTTGGTAATATCTCATTTATACTATGGCTTATGGAATAGGACTTTAAAAAATTTTTTTTTTAACGCCATAGGTAGAAAGAGTACATTAATACTGCAATCTCAACCAGAAATGAGGAGCTTTGTTTGTTTGTACCTAGAACTATAGAATGATAGCTGTTAGGTACTGGCCAGTTTTGAAGAACTTGGAAATTGAAAGATTTTTTTGTTTTGTTTTGGAGCGGGGGTTTGAATCAAGGTCTTACTTTGTTGCCCAAGCTGGAGTGTAGTGACATGCTCATGATGATCGGAGTTCACAGCAGGCAGTCCTTTCACCGTAGCACCTGCGTAGCTGTGACTACAGACAGGTGTGTGGCACCAAACCTAGCTTATTTTTTTATTTCTTTTTGTAGAGATGAGGCTTTCACTATGTTGTTCAGGCTGGACTCAAACTCCTGGACTCAAGTAATCTGCCCACCTTGGCATCCCAAATTTTTCAGGTGGCGGTGTTAGGATTACAGGCATGAGCCAGCACTGCCACCTGAAAAATTTGTATATAAAACAAAAGAATATAAGTCATTTTCTAAGTGTCCATATTTTAGAAACAGTAAAACTAGAAGGCATAAAGCATTCTTTATGTAATTTTCTTTATTTGAGATACAAAAATATGCACACAATTTAGTTTGGAAATAGTTTTAAAATGTCACTAATATTATGAGGGATTTAAAGGTGAGCTAGACTTTTATTATGAAAATGGTTATTTTTCACTTTATAAAATATTTACATTTAACAGAATACCCTTTTTTAATGCTTAATTTCAGCCCTTCATTTAAGTTTTTTTCCTTAATGGAGTAAGTAGCATCGCAAGAGTAGTAACTGAAAATTAGCTTATTTACAGAGCTTTTATGTGCCAAACAGTTGTGAATCAAATTGGTAACAATATAAAAAAATTAGTTATGACATAGTCATCCTGCTTTTACTAGTGACAGTATGAGTTCAGCAGGCTATTACTTTGACTTAAGCTCTGGGTGAAATGTTTGTTTTTCAAGAAGCCAAATGGAAAGACAGAGCTTGTGATATTTCTTACAGAATACTGTAGAACATCTTGAGACAGTTTTCTTTGGTGACATGTGTTTCTGCCTATATGCCTGACACTCTCAGGATCTGTAAAACTTTCACACATTAAAAGACATTGAAATGAAAGTTTTCCTAGTTATCAAGTTCTTCCCCCCCCCCTTTTTTTTTAGTGAGAAAGACTGTATTGGGAGGACAGAAAAGCTCCCACAGTGGGAGGGAACCCGAAGAAGTTGCCCAAGTTCTCCCTTAATATTGCTAATTATGTTATTAGATTTCAGAATTATCCAAGAAATAGAAGTCAGTAATACTCAATCTTTTCAAGTTTATAATACATAGAATATAGCACAAAAACAGGCAATAATACAATTAAACAATTTCACGACGAAATAAAATATCATATAAAAACTCTTGTGGACCAAACTTAGGATATAAGTAATTAAGTAGAAGTGCATTATAGTGTTGCTGTAAGAAGAGCTGATATAGTATAAATAAGATATATCTGTGTCCCAGAATGCTCACAAGTTGGGGGGGGTTAACACATTCAGAAGACTAGCTAGCCTCCACAGTTTGGTACCATTTGAGATGGAGAAGAGACCATAGAATCCTTCTCAGATACAGTCTCATTTTATAAAAGGGAAAACAACAGTTTTTGTAGTGTATTGACACAGTTGGCCTGAGAACAAGGTAACTAGAAAAATTGTATAGCTAGTATATATTTAGTATGTATTTAATGCATTTTTTAGCAACTACATAAATATTATGACTGACCGGAACCTTACCAAAATAGGAAATACTCTGAGTATTTTATTAATTCAGAAGAGGTTGAGAATGAAACGAAAATTTGATGTATTTGGTGGTAAAATGATTGGAGGTGGGGTTTGTGGTGGGCCATGTTGAGACCCTCATGGAGGAGAGTCAATTGGATGCAGTTGCTGCAGTTCCAGGGCCTAGCAAGAAGAGAAGATGACTGAGGTGGTTCAGAAATGTCAGACCTGCTTGACAGTAGCAGGCAGGAAGTTTATGGTTTTTTTTTTGTTTCTTTACAGAATGTCAAAGAACTCAGATTTTTTTTTTCTTTACAGAATGGCAAAGAACTCAGATTACTATAAGACAGGAAACAATGCAGAGCATTATTCACATGGAGCTTGATTTATTATTCTGAGAGCCAGAGTCAGTAATGTCAGTGTTAGCATTGACCTTCTGCAACAGGGGGAGAGGGAATAGGAAAGAATAATGAAAAAAGGGAATAAAGAGAGAAGAGATAAATATACTTCAGGTTGTATCTATACAGATGCTTGTCCATTTCTGGTTTAAAGTGTCAGTGTTAGCCGGACTTGGTGGCTCAGCCTGTAATCCCGTGCTTTGGGAGGCTGAGGTAAGTGGATTGCCTAAGCCCGCAGGTTCGAGATCCGCCCAGGCAACTTGTCAAGACCTCATCTCTACAATAAATAAAAACATTAGCCATGTGTGGTAGCACACGCATGTAGTTCCAGCTACTTGGAAGGCTGAGGCGGAAGGATCGCTGGAACCCAGGAGGTCGAGGCTGTGGCGGCTGGGAGCGTGCCACTGCACTCCAGTCTGGGCAATGGAGTGAGACCCCAACTCAAAATAAAATAAAGTGTCAGCGTTTAAAGCATTTGTGACAGGATGCTTAGAATGGAAGTAATTTGGTTAAATGCTTATATGGTAATGCCCTCCCATTAAGTAGTTTGTAAATGAAAATTTTAAAAAGGCATGTTAGATAAGAATTTTGTTCTAAAATTACTTATTTGTTCAAAAGGTAGACATTGTATGGGACAAAGTTAAAGTTGACTGTAAATGTAACTTCAGTACGGATGGGAATCCTGTTCTGCCTAGAATCCTTAGGACAGCTCTCTAGCCATTCTTACCAGTGATTGTTCTCAGTAGAATTGTCATCTCTGCCTTCAACTAAATGTGGCTTTTATTTACCTTCTATATCTATCAGAATTAATATGTTAAGCTAAGCAAGTGCAAAATAAGAAAAAACATAGAATTTTAGGGCTGGAAATCACCATAGAAGTATTTTAATTCCGCCTTTGTGTCCAGTGCCCAAATGGCCTCTATGAAATCACTGTGCCAAGGTTTTGAGAGTAAAAAAACAAAATGTCACTTTTCTTTTTTTCTCTAGAGTAAAATTGTGAGAGTACTGAACTTATGGCAGAAGAATAATGTGTTTAAGAGCGAGATTATTCAACCCCTTTTGGATATGGCAGCAGGGATTCCTCCTCCAGTTGTCACACCTGTTTTGGCCAGTACTACTGCTGCCATGAGCAATACTCCGGGTATGTGCTTTAATGGAGATGTGTTGTCTAAATATTCTGCTCATACTTTTCAGATGACAATTCGTATAAAAAATAATTGCACAGTGCAGGAGAATTTGTCCAGCATTAGATAGTTGAGAGAAAATGCAATTTTGAGGAGAAAAAGAAAATAATATATTTGTATGTAATTCTTTCTAAAATTTGGAAAGCTGATTTTTAGAAATCTTCAGAAACATAAGTATGAACTTCATAAAATTGGTTGTGCCAGTTAGGTTTTTCCTGATTTAGGCTGTCTGTAACGTCTTAAATTTGCATATAAATCAACTTGACATTATACAGTACTAGGGGAACTTAATACTTCTAAGGACCCCTGAGAAAATTGTTTAATAAAATTATGTTCTTTGAGGCATTACTTGACATTTTAAAACTTACCACATTCCCAAAAATTAAATTTGTTTGCATTTTGGTATATACTTAGTTTTTGTTCATGTGTAGACATATATATATATATATATATATGAACAAAAATGCTTTTGTATTATGTATGCTGTATTATATTTACCATTGAAGATTGTATTTTGAGTACTTCCTCGTGTTATTTAATCTTCATCTCTAAAGTAAGAGTTTTAATAGTTGCTGCGTGTTGTAGACTCCTTTAAAGTATGGTAGTTCCTCCATAGCCACAGTTTTGCTATCCATGGCTTCAATTACCTGTAGTCAATCAGTCTGAAAATATGTGAGTATAGTACCAAGAAGATATGTGAGAGAATTCATTCACATAACTTTTATTATCTTATATTGTTATAATTGTTCTATTCTTAGTTATTTTGCTAATCTCTTACTTTGTTTTATGAATTAAACTTTATCATAGGTGTATATATATATGAAAAATTGTAGGGTTCAGGACTGTTTGTGATTTTAGGCATCCACTTGGGGTCTTAGAACATATCCTTCAGGGATAAGTTTAACTAAGCTACTTTAGTTAGTTGAGGACAATACGGCAGGTTCTTTGGTTTTGTTTTTTTTTTTAATTTACCTAATTCTGTAAAGGATTTTAGATTATTTTTTCAAAATGGAGACACTAAAATAACATTTATGTAAATTTGTATATATTTCATAAAAGTAATAAAACAAATCCCTTTTCAAGTTTTATTTATTTACTTCCTTACATATTTATCTGGGGATGTGATATTCTTTTTTAAGGAACGCCTGTGACACCTGTGACTCCAGCCAATGTGGTCCAAGGCTTACCTGATCCATGGGTATCTCAGATAACAAATACAGATACACTTGCAGCTGTGGCTCAGATCTTACAGAGTCCTCAAGGCCAACAGGTGAGCAGTTTTTCTATTATGTCAGGAATGGTTTAGAATTTATTATTCTTTTAATGTGTGGGAGTTTTTTTGATTTGTTTTTGTTTTTTAATATATTGTAAAGCTAGGCTCGGTGGCTCAGCCTGTAATCCCGCACTTTGGGAGGCTGAGGCGAGTGAATTGCCTGAGCCCGTGGGTTCGAGACCCGCCTGGGCA
>NW_007249777.1:214678-226598 GCF_000164805.1 Carlito syrichta
TATATATAGTAGAGATGACTTCTCGACATGTTGCCCAAGCTGGTCCCAGACCCCTGAATTCAGGCAATCCTCTTGCCTCTGCCTACCAAAGTTGTTGGGATTACAGGCATGAGCCACTGTGCCCGGCCTATTTTCCCAATGTGTTGTTTCATAGAGTACTACCTAGAGAGTATATATATTTTTAGTTTAATAAAAGTGGGTTCACTCTGCATACTTTACCCCATAAGTTTTACTTTTGTCATAATGCATCACGAACACTCTCATGTCATTTGTTTTGTAAAAAAATCATTTTATATCAAAATATTGGTTTAGCACATAGTTTGTGCCAAACATCATTAGATGCTATTGCACTCAAGTAACAAGACAGGGTGTTTCCTATCTTGGAGAGGACTTCCTTCTATTTTAGAGAAGACAGACAGTAAAAAAGTATGACTAAATTATTTTAGTGATATATGACTTTAAAAAGGGCAAATCGATAGATTTGGGGGACAAAGTCAGAATTGGAGAGGGTAGTTAATAGAAAGTATCTTTGAGAAAGTGACATTTGAAATGAGACTTGAAATGGAACTAGTCATGGAGGACAGGACAGGAGGATAGGAGCAGAATTGCAAGTGTAGCGGTCCTGAGGTGTAGGAGTGTTGTTAGTGTATTTTAAGAAAAGAAAGCGGGCTTTCTAGGCAGAGTGTCAGGAGGAGGGAGCTGCACTGCCTGTGTGAATTGACTTGAGGGGTGGGGAAGATTGACATCTTTGATATCAGCTTATTCCATTTTATGCATATATACTTTTATTGTTCAAGTCTTTTATGTTTCTTAAACGTTGTAGCTCTTTAAATTCTGCAGATTTATTTCTATGAATGCATTTGAATAGATTTGAGTTTTATAGCCAATTCCAGTCTAATTTCTCTTAGTTTTCAGTTGGTCTGTGAGCTCACGTCAGAAATGTTTACCTTTTTTGTGTTCTGTACAGTACAGCTTGAGTGCTTTCTGCCCCTGGAAGGTTCAGATTAACTTGGTAAAAAGATCTCCAGAGCTTGGTGTGCTTTGGATTATTTTTTGGTAACATTTTCAAATGCTTTCTTTGTTATTTTTATTTACTTATTTTATCTGTCCTGAATAGACTTTAGTAATAAATATTTATGATTAAAAAGCATCCATTTTGTCAGTTTTTCAGAGTTGTACATAATTTTTTTTAAAAAACTAACTTTGGTACGTATATTGCATTTTATGTTATGTTTTTGCTCTTTTTAGATGTAGATTTACTGTAGCTTATGCCTTTTAAAAAAAATATTACTATCCTAGTTCTCCCTCATTTTTGGCACATTGATAGCTTCTAAATAGCATTTGGTCTCTTTGCTTCTCTTCCCTTTTTGATCAATCATTTTATTTCTCTGTAAGGTTAATCTTTTAAGATTGTCTTATATATCTTAAACATATGCTCAAGAACATGGAGTAATTGCATGTTTTACATAGGATAAAGTCCAACTTTGTGGCAAAGTTATTCTCAATGTAACTTGTCACTTTTTTCCCAACGTTTTTTATTCCTTAGATCATATAGGCACATGGATTTCTCTCAGTTATTGTAAATACTCTCCTGGTTCATGTTACTCCCCTTTTACTTTATCATCTGTTTCTCTACTTGTCTTATGTCTCACCTTTCCTTTTTGATTCACATCAAATTAAACTTTTTTAGTCTATGAAGTCCAGTAATACTCTGCCACTTCATTGGTGCTTGTTTTCATTAATTCAACCTTCGACAAACCATTATTGTTACCTACAATGTTTGGGGCACTGTGCTTTGTGCTGTAGTACACAAGATAGCCAAGAAGTATTCTCTGGCCTCTGGAAGCCTAAAAATTCATAGGCAAGGATAATCGGTATGCATAAATATAATCTAAGTTAGAAATAGGGATAATGAGAAGAGTAAAAGAAAGGATTTGGACATTCAGAACTAGAGGTAATGCTTTGGATTGAATAATTGGTTCAGGGAAAGTTCTCTTGTGCAGATGATAGTTCATTTGTTTTGTTTTGTTTTGTTTTGTTTTTTTGAGTCAGAGTCGCACTCCGTCGCCCAGGCTGGAGTGCAGTGGCATGCTCATGGCCACCACAGCCTCCACCTGCTGGGGTCCAGTGATCCTTCTGCCTCAGCCTTTCAAGTAGCTGGAACTATAGGTGTCCACTACCATGCCTGGCTAATTTTTTGATTTATTGTAGAGATGAGGTCTCACCATGTTGCCCAGGTTGGTCTCGAACCTGTGGTCTCAGGCAGTCCTCTCACCTTGGCTCCCCAAAGTGCTGGGATTACAGACTTGAGCCACCTTGCCCAGCCAATTTGTTTTTCAAAGGATGGGTAAGATGCTAAGGATGAATTAGATAGAGAGACAGCCGCAGGTAAAAGATGAATTCCCAGTCTTTCAAACAAAATTGCTCCACCTGCATTTTCATTTCAGTTCATGGAAATGCTATTTTTCCAGTTGCTTAGTTGCATGAGAGTCATTTTTGAGTCCTTTTTTTCTTTCATTCTTCACATACAATGTGTTAAGAATTTTCTACCTTCGGAATATGTTCTGAATCCAACCACTACCCACCACCTCTCTCACTAGCTCCAAGTCAAGCTACTATAAATTCTCACCTGTTTTATTGCAGGAACTTCTTAGGGCTTACATCCTTGCTCTGCTACAGTCTGTTCTCAATACCTCAGGCAGAGTGACCTTCTAAATATGTGACTCATGTACCTCTTCTGCACCGAATCCTCCAGTGGCTCCCTGTCTCACACAGAGTAAAAGGCCAAGTCTTAATAATAATCACCAAACCAGGCCTTGAATGTTCTCAGTTTGACATGTTCTCTTCCCAGTATTTTTCATCACCAAGTCATAGATTTCTCTGAAGTGGTGATTAAGTATTTCCTTGCTCATATTTTCAAAATATAGCTCATATCTTTGTATTGTATATTCTAAGAATTTTTTTTGAGTTCATGTCTCACTATGTCACGAAGGCTGGAGTGTAGAGGCACAATCACAGGCTCACCACAGTCTTGACCTCTTGGGCTCAAGTGATCCCCCTGCCTCAGTCTTCTGAGTAGCAGGGGCTACAGGCATGCACCAACATGCCTACCTAATTTTTTTATTTTTATTTTTATAGAAATGATGTCTTGTTATGTTGCCCAGGCTGATCTTGAACTCATAGGCTCAAGTGTTCCTCCCACCTCATCCTCCCAAGTGTTAGGATTATAGGCATGAACCACTGCACCTGGATGAATATTAATTATGTTTTGTGACAATATTTTGAGAATAATGCAAGTGTTCTCATTTTAAAAGAAGCCCATTAAAATTTTTTAGCAGATGAAGGGATTGTCTAGAAAAATAGTACAAAGAGTGTCAAAAGACAATAATTGATAGAATATGAAGGCAGAGTAGAGAACAAGTTGCATGCTATGGTAGTTTCAAACCTAAGTTTTAAACCTAGGTGAAAGAACAATCGTGCCATTGGGAAAAATGGAGATGTCAGAGGAAGACTTAAAATATATAAAGGAAAAATATGGCATTTCTTTGTCTCTGCCCACTCTCTCTCATTCCCTTACCTCCTCTTAGTGATGTAGAGGTTTCATGTATTCTTGTATTTATTTGGAGCTTCCTGAGTGCAATAACTTAACCATCATATATTTTTATATTTTCCTTGCTATCATGTTGGTGGTTTTGTAGAAGATGTTTAGTTGATAGTTAAATGACTGGTATGTTTTCTAATGTTGCTGTTTTAGGTACTCATGAAATTATTTTATTTACTGTTATCTTGCAAGTTATTTGTGCCTTCTCCTACTAGAAGTTGAACTTAGTGATTATAGATGTCTTGGTTATCAGCAGCTTTGATGTTTTTATTTTTCTCGTGTTTAAAAAAATTTTTTTTTCTTTTTTTTTTGTATGAAGACGGGGTCTTGCTCTGTTGTTCGGGTTGGTTTCAAACTCCTAGTTTCAAGCAGACTTTCCGCCTCGGTCCCCCAAGTTGTTGGAATTACAGGCATGAGCCACTGTGCCTGGCCTTTATTTTTCTCTTCTGAACTTACATCTTTTGGATTTAACTCGGCCTTAGAACTTGATTATCATTTATTTACAGGATGTATGTAAGATTTTGTTATCTATAGAATCTCTTAAAGATATTACTGTTGTGTCTGTTTTTTGACGTTGTCACTATTCATCATTAATCACTCATTTCCTTAGTTTTAGACTCTGAGGAACAAATTTCTTAGTCACTCTCCTGCTTTCAGGAAGTGTATTCTCCCATGGTAATTCTGAAGGTGGCAAAAGCTGCTACTGTTTTCAGTGCTTGTTCCTTTACAGAATTTAAGCAGATAATTGAAGAGGAGATGACAAGTTATAGTGAAAAAAATCAATCAATAAAAAGTTCTTTATCTGGTTGTCATATGACCACTTTATTTTGTTTAAAGTTCTCTGACTTTCCAGAAGGAAGACAGACGTATTAAGGACTTAAATAAGGACTTAATAAGTTAAGGATGTAAGGACTGTGTTATATATAATTCATATACACATAAATTTTTGGAATGAACTGTTTTGAGTTAGTATGCACTTTACCTTGCTCTCCAGAGTGTGTAGAATGATTAATTTTATTGACTAAAAGTTTCAGATGAACATTCTTATGGATAAAACCCAACAACAGTTTTGTGATATATATATACCTTGTCCCCTCCAGCTTCAGCAGTTAATACAGACGTTACAGATCCAACAGCAGAAGCCACAGCCTTCCATTCTGCAGGCCCTGGATGCCGGTCTCGTGGTTCAGTTGCAGGCGCTTACGGCCCAGCTTACAGCTGCAGCTGCAGCAGCCAACACTCTTACTCCCTTAGAGCAGGGAGTCTCTTTCAACAAGGTAGAAATTACAATATCAAATCTGTTCTAAATGAATTATTAAATTTTATGCATTGTCACGTGAATTCTAGTTCTATAAATACATTGTATCAAAGATTGTTTTCATATCCACTATCCTTTATAAGACATTGTAAATTTTACCAAAGATTCTCTCTTCTGAAAGAATTTAAGTGATTTTAAAACATTTCTCTTGATAACATTTAAAATGTTTTCTTTTAACTGATAACTGTTTCTTTTAAAGATAACTCGTGAGTAAAATCTTGTGTTCTCCATTGAGGCAAATGATTATTTTCTGAAATTGTCTAATTCCTCTCTCCCTCCCTCCCTCCCTCCTTCCCTCCCTTCCCTCCCTTTGTTGAGTTGGAAGTTTACTTTGTCACCCAGGCTGGAGTGCAATGGCATGCCCACAGCCACTGCAGCCTCAACTTGCTAGGCTCAGGCGATCCTTCCACCTCAGCCTTCTAAGTAGCTAGAACTACTACAGTCATGCACCACTACACCCAGCTGTTTTTTGGATTTATTGTAGAGATGAGGTCTTGCCAAGTTGCTAGGCTGATCTTGGACTCTTGGACTCAGGCAATCCTCTCGCCTCTGCCTCCTGAAGTGCTGGGATCAGGCATGAGCCACCATGTCCTGGCACTTGTCTAATTTCTTTTATGAATGTCACCATTTTATTAATTGTGATAGTGTGTGTTCTATAATTTTAACCTGCTAATATTAAAATTGTTCAATATGTGAAAATTCATAGGAAAACTTCTCTACAATTTGTCACTATATATAATGTGAAGACAAGTTGGGGCCTAACTATAAAAGGGAGTGTTTTTAAAATTTTAAGCCTTTAAAAATAATACAAACTTAAGTCTTTGATTTATAATTTATTGTGTGATATGCTTAATTATGAGAATATCATATACTTAGAGGTAGTATCCATATTTTTTGTTTCTACTACCATTATTTTTTAAGGAAAATAAATATTGATTTTTTGGATTTATTACTTAGACTTTTTGATCAGCCAGTTCCAAGTCTAACTCTAGAATGCAAGACCCCATAGAAAGTCCCTTTAACTTGAGCATTCAGAATAGTGGAGCATTCTAAGATAAGTACAGTAGACCTAGACCCCATTAATTGTGGTCCTAGATGTTTTAGCAAACTGTGATTCCATAGGAAAGTCACTTAATTATTTTAATCCTTAGTTTTTTCTTCTGTAAAATTAGAGTATTAGTGTTTATCCTTTCTATAGCATAATTTGTTTTGTGATATAAAATAACATATAGCAAAGGATCTTAAAAATAGATCCACTCAAATAAAATGCTTAACTCTTTAATAGTATAATATAAAATGACATAGAACATTAATTGATAGATAAAAGTTAATGAGATGTCGTTGACATTTAAAATAGCATTTGTAACTTACATTTGTGTGAAACACTTTTTGTCTCTTTCTCTTCCCTTTCCCCCAGAAGTTGATGGATAGGTTTGATTTTGGAGAAGATTCTGAGCATAATGAAGAGCCCAAAAAGGAAATCCCAACTTCTCAACTGTAAGAATTATTATTATTGTTTTTGTGTAGCCATCATTTTAAATATTGGATGAGATGTTGCCATCTTAACTACTAAATATACTTTGAATAAATTGGGATTATTGTATCAAGGTGTTGAGCTTTAACATTATAGAAAGGTGGTAGAGATGCTGTCGTAGCCTCTCTATATTATTTTGACTCCCAGACCTTTGCAAATGTTTGGGTATATCAAAGTTCTCCATAGGAAAATTGGTAAATCTAGTTGTGATATTTTCTGTATCTCTATTAGGCTTTAAATTATTTAACTCAATTGTAAGAATGTTTGCACTGCTAGAAACAAAGCTGACTTCTAGTGCCACACGCCCCTTTTAGGAAGTGTACCAAATTCTGGGACTGTATCAAGCTAATCAGAAGTAAGACTTGAGATTATAAGGGATTTTATTTTTTAGAGAAATGGATTGTATGTTTTTATTTATATCGGTGCTTTAAAAAAAAAAAACCAGTTCTGCAGAGCACTGTGTTCTGTGCAGGTATGTGAAAGAACTAGTAAGAGGAGGACATTGGAGGGGGCGAGGTAGAAGTTGGGAGAATGGAAGGAGGAAGATGAATGGTGGAAGTCTCTGGGACTCTTGTTTCAGATTACTTTTATATATTGGAGTGATCTGTAGAAACAATTATAGAATATATTAAATACAAATACATCATTTTGGTAGTGATTCTCCTTGACAATAGTAAGGACTAGTATTTTAGATGGTGAACTGTGAGGTTGGTAGAAGCATTTGAGATCACATATATCAGTGTCTTAAACAATGTAAGAATCTCTTTTACCAGTCCTGTAGAGTCATGTATCCAGTGTTTTCATGCATTCTGTAATGAGTTAAGTACTTATTATTGTGTGTTCTTTTATTGAACTGAACCCTGTTTCCTTTATTTTCTGCACACTGATGCAAATTTTGTTTTCTGAAGCAAGGAAATACATTTATTCCGTTATCTTTTGAGACACAGGTTTTCAATATTTGAAGATAGGTATCATTCTTCCCCTTAGGTTTATTTGCTCCGATGAAGTACACTTTTTCCAACTGTTTCAAGACTTCTCACCATCCTGCTTGCCCCTTTTGGGATGCCCTCTTTTTTAATTCATATCTTACCTTGTGGCACCCAGAGTTCCAAGTGTATTCTAGGTGTGAATTTCCCAAAGTATAGTTATGTTATTATTTCCTCTTATCTAAACACTGTCCGTCCTGTTTATATGCCTAATAATGTATATATTTTTTAAAGGAAGCATATTACTTTTATAAAGTTTATAGTCAATTATAATTTTAGAATTTGCACATACTAATTAATAGAACATTTTTCTTACAATTTCATAGTAAAAGTAGTTAAAGTGACAATTTTACATACTTTAAATTTTTTGTGTTTTATTGAGATCTTCTTAAATGCTCTAATAAAAAGCACTAAGTTTTATGTGTTTAATATCACGAGTCAATAATATCAGATTTTCAATAGCATCTCTAGCATGTTATCCATCTATTGACATACTATTGAAGAATATGTTTCTCTTTTAATGGATTAATATTCTGAAGTATTCTGCTTTTTGTGTTAAAATTCCAAAAGTAAACATTCTGGTAGGGTACATTTTATTGAATGGCATTTCTTGTTGTCTTTGAGTACTAATTTTCATATTGTTTTAGTGGGTTTTAAAATATATTTCCACCTGTTTTTCCTTTTAGTTCTCATGTTTCAGAATCTGTGAACAATTCCATTTTTCATCAGATTGCTGAACAACTACAGCAGCAAAATCTGGAACATCTCAGACAGCAGCTTCTGGAACAGCAGCAGCCTCAAAAGGTTTATAACCCCATCTTGTGGTCTTTGGAGTTATTGCTATTTATATTCTGTAAATTGGTATTTTTGTGGGGAGACTTTTTTTTTTCCTGTTTAGCTTTTACCAGCCACTATTTATTTCCTTCCAAAGTATGGTGTGGTTATAGTTCTTCAACTATTTATTACTAGGAAGATGAGTCTTTTAAGGACCTTTATGTTTTTTTCTGTAATCTAAATGTGTTCTGGCAACTTACGAATCCACATTGTGGAAATTAACTTACTATACTAGAAGTAGAGACAGAGGTGGGGTTTCAAAATTTCCACATAAACTTCATGTTTTTCTCTCCATTCTGTTCTCTGTCATGCAAGGTGTTGATAATTGTGTTATTGGAGGTGATGATGACAAAATAGGTCACTATTTTTAATTTAAAAACTTAGTTGCTCTTACCATGTGGCAGGAGCTTTATTAGACACATATCCTTATGAGACAGACTTGACTTCTATTTTACTTATGAGGAAGTTAAAGCTTGGTGAGATTAAATATCTAATGCAGAATTATACAGCTAATATTATCTATGCTCTGACTTGAGACACACTGTTATTTTATGTATAGCTAAGAATTTTAAAGCACTTCTGACTCTGAAGTGTAACACCCTTTTGAGTTGTACGAATCTTATAAATTTTGGAAATCTTAACATGTGACAAAATGTTGCATCTTAAAATTGGTAAAATTTGTCAGATTGTGGAGCCATGATTAAATTCATTACAAACCCTATTTCTTCTTAATATGAGAAATACTTACAGATGTAAATTGTTTAGAATAAGAGTATTAGAATCACCACTCCATACTTCTTCCGTATATTAAAAACATGCTGGCATTAATGAATTTCACACAGTACCACAAACATTTTTAAAAGTATGAGCAGTGCATTTTTAGATAAGAGCACATGCTAAGATGAACAAAAAGAGGTTATTTGAGGTTCTGGCTTCAAGTAATCTCTTCTCTGATAGAGCATGTATGCCTGTATGAACAACCAGGCAGAATGCTTTAGTTTCTCTGATAGAGATCCAAATGATGGCCTATGGGAGTATGGAGGAGATGCAGATGGGAGTGGATAGCATATTTGGAGACACACAGAGTCTGAACTTGTCCTAATGTTAATAGTAGATATAAAATGAATATTAATAATATTTGCTGGATTGGAACTCATACCTAGAATTATGCAAACAGAATTTCATACCTTGTTTTGAGGAAATAATTCTAATAGAAGTGATCAAAGTAGTGAAGTGATCAGTATTTTATGTCAGACAAATAAGTCTGACTGAAAATTCAGGAATTTGAAGATAGGACACCGTGAAGAACATTTGGATATTCTTGAAAGAAAAACACAAGATGTAACTCAGAGAAAGGAAATAGGCTTTCTTTGATAGAATAATCAAAATCACAGCATTGTAACAGAGGTAGTAGTGATGGAAGAGTTGATCCAGACAACAGGTTTTTTTCAGCTAATGTGACACTTTTTGAATTGCCTTATAGTTTCATGTCAGAAAGTTTAGCAGAAGCACTAAAATCCAGGTAGTAATCTTGACTAGTTTGTAATACCATGTTACTGAAGTCAGTTACTAGAAACTTGAGAGAGAGTTTGTCTTAAGAATGTCACCTACCAAAAAGAAAGAAAGAAAGAAAGAAAACTCTGGGCTTATTTAACTGTTCTATATGTTAGTTCAGAAATTTCACAACATATGGTAATAAGATCCCTTTGAAAGGAGCAGAATTTCTTAAAAGCTTCATTGTTCAAAATGAGTCTGAAGAAGAAAAAAGAGTGGTGAAGAAAAAACTACAGCTGTTTTTTAATTTATAAGGTGGACAGTGAGTACAAAATCTATGACAAATTTAGAATGGAAAGTATATTAACAGTGTAACAATTAAGCTTAATAACTTGTGTAATTGGTTCTACCAAACCAACATCCTTAATGTACTTAAGTTAGGGTGAAATCTACAGAAAAATTAGGCACCTTTGTTTACTAATGAGCTCAATATGGAATTGCCTAAAGGTTATAGTATCTTAGATAAAGGAATAGGAATTATAGGCCACCATACTCATTGGAGCACTAACTAAACCTGAGATAGTGTCGAGGCTTAGTCTGCATAGAAGTAGAAAACCAGTGAAAAACTAGAGTACTTTTCCGGAGAACACTGGCCAGAACTGTGCATCTAATGGTAACTGTAAGATAATCGAGTAAAATTTTAGGTTGATTTTTTAAAGTGTGTTTTCTCTTAGTTCTTCATAAGACCCCTAATGTTAGGAAATAATCCTTTCAAATAAGTAAAACTGCTCAAAAAAGAAACTCAAACTAAAATTGATTAGAATGGATCCTGATGGTTACACCAAGAATTAGCACATTAAATAGTTAATTAAGTGGAAAATAAGTGAGGGGGGATAGATAGGGAGCTTAGGTGAATGTCGAAGTAAGAAATAGATGTGTGAAGAATATATGAGCACTGAATTAAGATCAAATAAGAAGGCAGGATGAAGTCGAATTCTGTTGTCAGTTGTACCATTTTGAAGACTTAAGCCAAGATTATGTTTAAAACAAGACTATGTTAAAAAATTTGTTTGATTTGCTATGGAAGAGTATGCTTATTTACTAACTTTTGGTCTATATTGTAGTATAGGACAGGCCTTTAGCTAATAGAAGACTGCTGTCTCTTCTAACTTAAGCTTTAATTTATTTCTAAACCTTGAAAATACTACTTTTCTTGGTGGACCTGTTCCCTTATAAATTAAGAGTCTTGGAACTGTTCTTTGATGTTCTTCTTGGCACTTAATTTTTGCACTGTGTTCTTTGCTTCCAGTTTAATTAAATGTCATTACTCATAAGAGTAGTACATTTTAAACTTTCTTGTAAACAAATCACTATTCTCATTGGTTTGATGTGATTCAAACGTGACGGAAGTCCTGATCATACTTTGACATTCTTCTATTTTAAAGATACATAAAATATTTTGTTTAAACATTTTATTTAAATGTATTTCAAGGATACTGAGTATGCTCAAAATAGCAACTGTGCTATCATTTTTGTTATTTTCTTATAGAATAAAATGAAAAACATAGATTTCAAATTATAGCCAAGATAAGTTCACTTCCATAAAAAGAACATTTTATAATTGAAATAAACTATGCTCAGAGCTCTTAGTTTGGAAAAATCATATGTACTGTGGTGATTTAAATTCAGTACTTCCTAAGGTCAGTAAACTGTTGCCTTTTGGTAGGTAAGGACGCTAACTACCTAGCAATTTCTAGAATAGAGCTTCTAAAATCCTGCTTTTAATATCCGGTTGAACATCACCACAATAACTAAAATCTAAGTTAACTGATAGCTGTGTTCTTTTGTTAGTGCCACAAAATCAGTGATTTTGATACTGGCATTTGAATTTTGTTTTGCCTTTATACAAGTATACTGTGTGACTAATTTTTTTGAGTTGAAGTCTCACTCTGTCGCCCAGACTGGAGTGCAGTGGCCACTCCCAGCCACTGCAGCCTCGACCTGCTGGGCTCCGGCGATTCTTCTGCCTCAGCCTTCCGAGTAGCCGGAATTACAGGCACGTGCTACCCCGCCCGGCAAATTTTTTGATTTACTGTAGAGATGAGGTCTCGCCTGTCCAGGCGGGTCTCGAATCCGCGGGCTCAGGCAATCCA
>NW_007249777.1:226618-234094 GCF_000164805.1 Carlito syrichta
GTACCTACAATGTATTATAAGTGACCCAGAAGTTACATTTTTTAAGTTAGTATTTTCTAAAATTATGGGTTGTTTTGTTTTTTTTTTTGATCCACTACCAAGTTTGATTGCTTTAATATCTTCCTTTTAGGAAGAGATAAGGGTAATGGAAAGGTGTAGAGATAAGCTAAACTTATACTAACATCAGTTTCAGAGCACCTTGCTAGGTTTTTTCCTTTTTTGCTATTTTTTGGCAGCGAGAACTGCACACACCAGAAGTAGAATAGATAATACAGCCACCTATCTATCTTAAAGAACCACAGATGTTATTCTTTTCTTTATGCTTTGTTACTTGACTTCAGAATCTTGCCTTCAGACTGGGAGAGCTGCTTGAACTTCAATTTATTTGTGTTTAGTTTTACATAAAGATTTTAAATCTCTTTGTCTGGTTTGGCTCTAAACTCTCTATGGAACACAGTAATTAATAGGTGATATACAATTCTGGATTTATGCCAGGGATTTTTTTTTTTTTTTTTTTGAGTTGGAGTCTCACTCTGTCGCCCAGACTGGAGTGCAGTGGCCGCTCCCAGCCACTGCAGCCTCGACCTGCTGGGCTCCGGCGATCCTTCCGCCTCAGCCTTCCGAGAAGCCGGAATTACAGGCACGCGCTACCCCGCCCAGCTGATTTTTGATTTATTGTAGAGATGATATCTCGCCAAGTTGCCCAGGCGGGTCTCGATCCCGCGGGCTCAGGCAGTCCACTCATCTTAGCCTCCCAAGGTGCAGGATTACAGGCTGAGCCACTGAGCCCGGCTGTGATTAATTTTTAATGGAAACTATTTTATTGGATTTTTCATTTATAGCATTTTATTAATTCACACTATCAGTGTGAATTCATTTAACTTAATGACATTGTATATTATTCAGGATAAAATCCTTTATCAAACTTTTATATTTGCCACCATTAAAATTTTTGAAAACCTGTTTGATTTAACTATTTTAATGGAGTTATTTCCTGTTTTAAGTAAACTTGAATTTATACAAAAGTGCAGTTTCAAGATTGATCGCTTTATAAATGATTTAACAGAATTTTTTGATATATTGAGCTCCTTTTAAAATATATAATTGTGTTGTTTGCCATGTTTAAATTTTCGTTTGTAATAAAATTATCTTCCAAGGCCACTCCTCAGGATAGTCAGGAAGGAACGTTTGGGTCAGAACATTCAGCATCACCATCACAAGGGAGCAGTCAACAGCATTTTCTTGAACCTGAAGTCAATTTGGATGATTCCATAGATATTCAGCAACAGGTAAAAGTAAATGCTTTTCTAGGTCATTAATTTCTAACGTTAAAGAAAACATGAAATGTTATATAATAGCAATGTCCCATATTAGAGCTCTGCTCTATAACTGTTTTACTTGTTAGTCATTAGTGCTACTATTGTGAATATTTTTTAAGGTAGAATTGTCAATATATAACTGATTCCCAACCAGCCTTCTTGTTTTTCTGTTGTTTTTTGACTTTCAAGGATATGGATATAGATGAAGGGCAAGATGGAGTGGAGGAGGAGATCTTTGAACAAGAAGCTAAGAAAGTGGCTGTTCGCTCAAGATCAAGAACCCATTCACGATCTCGCTCAAGGTTCTAAAACCATTTTTACCAATAGCTGTGTGTGAATTTTTAAAATGTTATCTTTATTTCTTAGCATCGAGATTAATGGAAATATTTTTCTTGGAATGGCATTTTTAAAAGATATTCTCTCAGAAAAAAACTGTTCAGAATTTTGTAAACAGAATATCATTCAGTTTTTAATTGAATGTATCTGTGGCCATTTATTTGAGTAATTTACATGAGTATCAGCCATATCATGATACTGGGATTTTGGATTATAGTTGATTTTAGTTAATATTATAATGACAGTTTAGGATGTTATTGCCTCTGAACAACAGTTAAAGCAAGCTATATTCCTTGGATTTCACTGCATCTTATAATTATATCAAAAATGCTCATAAAGACAAAACCACAAAAATGATTTTCATAAATATTAACTGTGATACATCTTAATAAGTACATCTTATAAATGATTTTCTTCATGAGCGTAACTTAATGTTATCAGTCTTTAACATTTTTATACTCTGTTTTTTGCTCACAAATGCTCCTGAGCAGTGAATGGTGGCAGGAGGACAGTATTTTTGGTGACTTTTTTCAGTCATTTCTTGCTCTTGTCACAAAGTTCTTTACATTTGTCTCTTGAAAATGAGATACTGTCAGTTCAACTTTCTCTAAACCCACCTAATGTCAGTGAATTATCTTTCTGGAACACTATGGAGTTAGTGCTAAAAACTTCTTTATTTGTGTTAGCAACACCTATTAAGCATTTTGAAGAGTGCTCACTGGCATATGGTTGAAAGGAAAATAAGAAACAGTGTTTCAGTATCACCTTTTATTATACTGTCAAGTACCATAAAACTTTATAAGTTGAAAACGACTGAGCCAAATTATGTATTTAGCCTAATGCTTTGTGAGAAAAATGTTACGTCTTTGTCACTTAAATGCTCTTTCTGTTTTCTTTGGGTTTTCATTCTTGTTCTTTACTCATGTTGGAAAAATGAATTAGCATACCTTAAAAAAAAGTGAGGCCTTTTCTAGAATCTCATCCTCCCTTTCTTTCTCTTGATTGTGAATAATCTGCCAGACTCAGAATCATTGCAAACAAATAGTTATGATTAATGTGGACCTAAGTAGTATAGAAATTTGAGTAAAATGCATGTTTGATGCTTGATATTTCTGTAAAATACTGCTAAGAAGTAGCTAAATATAAAACAGCCCTTTTTTGTGTTTTATTTTTTCCCACATCACATAGAAGTGACAGATTTGAAAGAAGGATAACATTGTCATTAGAAGTAAAGTGAAATTCTTTTATAGGTCACCAAGAAAACGAAGATCCAGGTCACGGTCTGGTTCTCGAAAGCGTAAACACCGAAAGCGATCACGATCCCGCTCAAGAGAAAGAAAGAGAAAATCATCACGTTCATATTCAAGTGAAAGGAGAGCCAGAGAGAGGGAGAAAGAACGACAGAAAAAGGGATTACCTCCAATTAGATCTAAAACATTAAGTGGTGAGTAACATACTTCAGAGTTTTATTTTCAGTAAATACTTTTAAAATAGTTATCTGCTACAAAATCTCTCAACCAAGTCTTATTTTCAAACTAAGAAGTTGAAAAGTGATTTGGTAAATGAGTAATTTTGTACTTAGTTTTTGTAACATGATGGAGAAAAATGAAGAGCAATTTCTATTCAACTACTAAAGTCACTGAAAGTTGACTTTTTTTAAATGCAGGTTAGAAAATATGTTGTGACTAATGATGTGTAAAATAGGCTAGACTCTAGTATCTATAGCATAGACATCATGACTTCTATCCAGAGAATCCTAATCAGTTATGACCACCAGGTCTGTAAAAGCAATTATTATATGAAGCATACACTTTGCTATAATTTGTAAAGGAAATCATAAACTTAATGAGACAGTACTAGAGAAATTCCTACTGTACAGACTTTTTCTACTTTTACAAATTAGTGTATTGTGTGTGATTGGAACAGATTTGATAGTCGTGAAGTTTGTTTTAGGAACAGACTAGGGGAGGGTTCACATGGTAGGAAGATAAGTTGTAATTAGTGCCAAATACTGCCTTGGGGGTTCTTGATGGGTTATGACTGAAGATGAACTAATAGATTATAGATGGGCAAAGTAGTACATAAAATGGAGCAGATTGTCATTCTTTCCTGAGAGCTAAACGATCATATTATCTAATTTCTGAAGGTTTTAAAATAAATTTTTTCTGCTAGGGAGATAGATAAATAATTGCTATATTAAACTGCTTAGAGGATCTTAGAAACCTAGGCCTATAATCAAAGACAACAGCCACCTTCTTGCTAGGTTTTGGCAATTTAAGTAGGAGTTGGCTGTTTTACTAGAATCTGGTTATGAGAGCTAGTAGCGTTAATTTAATAATACTGATATTCTTAACTCTGTACGTTTCTGTTTATTCCTTAGTGTGGAGCTAAATTAGCCATAGAGTAAAACCTGCCCTATACCTGTCATGTTATAGGTAAAAGTCAAAAAGCTAGAAATTAGTTTTTTAAAATGACACTGACATAAAGTCAAATAGAATATATTGAAACTCTGCAAATGAATCAGCTATAAATATTTTAAAAATATCTTCAGTAAAAGGTGTTCATGGAGGCATGAATGGTACAGCTAAAGATAGGACAATATATCTGTTTAACATTTGTTATGTTAAAGAGAAGTGGCTTTCAACAGTTAAATATATCCTTGTCTTTAATGATGAGAAATTAAGGAATTCTCATTCAGCCATTCTCTTTCTGTATCTTTATTCAAAGGATTGTTTTCTTAGGGATAAAATATTGTTTTCAGATTTATCTCTTGGGTAGGGAGGTAGTCACACCCACTGTATCATTCCAGTACAGATACTTAAAAGGTGCACAGGTAGGATTGCAGTGAGAAGTGATCTTGATACTTTATTGCACATTAGAATCACCTAGGGAATTTTGCTACTCCCAGTTCCCAGTCTTGTCCTCCATACCATTCATCATCTCTACCACTCATTATCTCTTAGAGTGAGTGAGTCCCTGGTGGCCACAGATGATTGAAGTGTGCACCCAAGCTTGAGAATAGTGTCATGCAAGTAGTTTCCTTGGCAGAGATGTAAATGAATACCTAAGATTCTAGTTGATTTTAAACAGGTGCAAGTGTTCATTAGTAAGCATTTTAAATATGCTATCTTAAATCTCTTACTGTTATTACTACTTTTTCCTCAGCTGCTTTTGAAAGAAGTAACTTCCACATGTTTTAGCTTATTTGTCTCTTATGTCTTGACAGTATGTAGTACTACTCTCTGGGTTGGTCAAGTGGACAAGAAGGCAACACAGCAAGATTTAACCAATCTGTTTGAAGAATTTGGACAAATTGAATCCATTAATGTAAGTATCAGTTCTTAATAATTTAAGGTTAAAAAAATAGAATCACTTCTTTTCCTAATTAACCCGGTAGTACTGACCTTTAATAATGCACATCTTTACAAGGATTGTTTTACTTTGATTACTTCTG
Source organism: Carlito syrichta (assembly GCF_000164805.1). Taxonomy (NCBI): domain Eukaryota; kingdom Metazoa; phylum Chordata; class Mammalia; order Primates; family Tarsiidae; genus Carlito; species Carlito syrichta. The sequence continues at coordinate 231,728 of NW_007249777.1, forward strand.
TTTATTTTGGTGCTCTTTCTCTTATTTTTTTACCTTAAGTAGAGGTCTTACAAAATATACTTGGGAATTTTATGTAATATAGTGCACTTGATTCCTAAAATCATCAGATGTTTGAGGTAGCAGGACTAGTATGTGCAATCTAGTTTAATTCTTTTTTTAAAAAGTGTATATAAGGAAACAGAGTCCCACAGAACTGTAATCATTTGCACATGAGCACATAGGAGGTATTAGAGACACAGTGGGGCATGGGATCTTTTGTCTGTGTTTTCTTTTCTTGCTCTCACTCTGTTGCACTCTCTTGCTTTCTTTCTTATCAAACAAAGCAAATGGTAGACAGGGAAAGCCGTTATGGTAGAGAATCACTAGTAACTTGACCATAACTTCCACCCCTCAATTTGATTCTTCACCAGTGATGTGCCACCTAGTCTCCTTGTTTTATGTGTTTTATTCTTTCCCTGGGAGTCAGACATCCTTAATTAGCCATTTTAATTGTTCTTACACTTATAAATCATTTGCTTTCCATGTGTCCTCCCATTATGTAAATTGCAAATAGTGAAATAAAACTAAGTAATGAAATGTTTTATAGTCATTTGTTTGAGGAAAATAATTCACTAGGCTTCTGTTTTTCTGTCTATTGTACCATTTACCAGAAAATTGCCCAGTTTTCTTAATTCCCAGTATTTCTTAAATGGTTAAACTTGACTTTTCTATATTAATAACAGCACTCTTCATTTGAATTTTAATCAGTGTGTATTTTACTTTCACTTATGTATTATCTCATTGGAGCCTCAAAATAATCTGGTTAAGTAATTCAAATATTGTTTTCTTATTGAGGAAACAGTGATTTGGTTGAGTTTCACAGGTAATAAACAGGTGATTGGTTGACTATTTCAACTTAGTTATTTTAAATTTGTTTCTATACCACAGTAGTGTTATAGACTTCTCTTGGTCTATTATCTTTTTAAATTTCACCTGTCAGAACATGGCAATCTTCAGAGTCTGTCATCATATAACTTCTCTGAATCTTTGTTTGATTTTCCCCTACCCTTAAACTAGTGTTTTTCAGCCCCAGCTGCATATCAGAAGTATGTTATGACATTTGAAAAATTAGGGGTGCCTGTGCTCAGTATCTTTAAATTCTTAGCAAAGTTCCACTGCTACACAGGTGATTCTGATGCGCAGCAGGACTCATTGCTCTGAGCAGACCCTGTTTCCAAGAAGCATTTTGAATTTTCTTGTTTATCTTATATGTAGTCTTTCTTGCCTCACAGTCCATTGGGCATCTGTTTACTTTATCCTCTTCCTCTAGGGTGTGACTTTTTGAGAGCACAGTACTTATAAAAAGCACTGAGTCATGTTGTGAATTGAAGTGAACTGAATGGCTGGTGGTAAAATCTAGGAAGTTAAAAGTTGTTGGAATATTAATAACCCATTCATTTAATTTTGGGGAATTTGAAAACAGAAAAGTCCATTAGACTTGGCATTTAGTAGGTCACTGGTGGTCTTTAAGAGAATATTTTCAGTGGGTTGGTGAGGAGTTGGAGCTATTTTTTTTCTTTGAGTTGGAGTCTCACTCTGTTGCCCAGACTGGAGTGCAGTGGCCGCTCCCGGCCACCGCAGCCTCGCCTGCTGGGCTCCGGCGATCCTTCCGCCTCAGCCTTCTGAGTAGCTGGAATTACAGGCATGCGCTGCCACGCCCGGCTGATTTTTTGATTTATTGTAGAGATGAGGTCTCACTGCCCAGGTGGGTCTCGAACCCACGGGCTCAGGCAATCCACTCACCTCAGCCTCCCAAAGGCGCGGGATTACTGACTGAGCCACCGTGCCCGGCTCGTTTCTGCTTTCTTGATATAGATATCACCCATTTCTCCTCTTCCTCTTTATTCTTCCTGCCTAGAACTCAAATATACCCTCCTAGAAGAGCATTCATTCATCCAACAAATATTTATTAACCATCTGTTACTGTTATGTTCCAGGTACTGTTCTAAGAGCTGGGAATACCACTGTGAACAGAACAGACAAGAGCCCTTGTTCTCATGGTTCCTACATTCTAGGGTGGGAAGAAAGACATTAAACAAGAAAAACATTGCAGCCAGGCTCGGTGGCTCAGCCTGTAATCCCGCACCTTTGGGAGGTTGAGGTGAGTGGATTGCCTGAGCCCGCGGGTTCGAGATCCGCCTGGGCAGCGAGACCTCATCTCTACAATAAATTAAAAAAAAAAAAAATCAGCCGGGCGTGTAGCACATGCCTGTAATTCTGGCTACTTGGAAGGCTGAGGCGGAAGGATCGCCGGAGCCCAGCAGGCCGAGGCTGCGGTGGCTGGGAGCGGCCACTGCACTCCATTCTGGGGCGACAGAGGAGATTCCA
>NW_007249777.1:234114-277136 GCF_000164805.1 Carlito syrichta
ACTCACCTCAGCCTCCCAAAGGCGCGGGATTACAGACTGAGCCACCGAGCCCGGCGAGTTGGAGCTATTTTGCAAGTGACAAAGAAAAATGTCAGGATTTAGGTAGACTTCTCTTTTAGGACATTTGGTATTGAAGAGACAGTAGCTTGCAGTGTTAGCAAGGCTGAGGGAAAGGTTTTTTAAAAAAATATAGCTTATTGGTATGAAGTAATAGTAGAGTGATAGAATACCTTTGTAGTCTTTCAAAAAGAAACTGAAATGCTATGCATAGTATTCTGAAGTAGTACATTAAAAGATAACTTTATGATCTGGTAGTTCTGGAATAACTTAGTACCTTATAAACCAGTTTCCAATCTTTACCCTGAGCCTGTTTTCTTCTTCATGTTACAACCTTTGTCCAGAAGCATTTGAACAAAATAAAGTTTTATAAAACTGAAAAGTTTTAGTCTTAACATCAATTGTTATAGAATGTAGATTTTATATCAAGGATAGGATACTTCCCCAAAACAAAAACTCTGCTTATGTTACTCAATACAACATTTTATAAAGTTTTAAATATACTAGGAATAAATTATTTGCCTTCAAAATTTTGGCCATACCCTTTCATCTGGTTATACTGTGTATATAGAGTTATACTTTTGTTTTTAATAGTTCTTTATTTGGTATTTTTGGGTTTTTTTGAGTTGGAGTCTTACTCTGTCACCCAGACTGGAGTGCAGTGGCCACTCCCGGCCACCACAGCCTTGACATGCTGGGCTCCAGCGATTCTTCCGCCTCAGCCTTCCAAGTAGCGGGAACTATAGGTGCGTGCTACCACGCCCAGCTAATTTTTTGATTTATTGTAGAGATGAGGTCTCGCCAAGTTGCCTAGGCGGGTCTTGAACCCGCGGGCTCAGGCAGTCCACTCACCTCAGCCTCCCAAAGCACGGGATTACAGGCTATTTTGTATTTTTAAAAGTTGCCATGTTCTACATAAGATTTCACATATGTCATGACTCAGAATTGGTTTACCCAATTGGGGTTTCGAATACGAAATGTGAAACCTTATAATTGTATCCTGAATTTTGAGCTTTTTTTTAACTGAGATATTAATTATACCAATAAACAACTGAAGGAAGAAGGGGGAAGATAATTCAGTACTCTATCAAAATTGAATTGGAGTATTAGTCAATAGTTAATGTTCTGTTTCATTAAGACCATAAAATGTCAGAATGACTTTCTGTCCTTATGCCCTTTCTTTAAAGGAGAAAAAAAGTATTTATTTTATTTTATTTTTTAAATAGATGATTCCTCCCAGGGGCTGTGCTTATGTCTGTATGGTTCATCGACAAGATGCATTTCGAGCTCTTCAGAAACTCAGTTCTGGATCATATAAAATTGGGTCCAAGGTCATTAAGGTGAGATTTTGTGGGGGCAGGGTGGCAATTTTTTAATGACTATTATGTTAAAGTCTAAGTTTTCCATAGGAAAGGGTCACCTGCTCTTGTTCTGTTGGAGTGTTAGAATGTTTCTGTATTCATCTTCTTTTTAAACATACGGACAAGCGTCATCAGAAACTTGTTATTTCAGTGTTACTGTATTACAGAATTTAATATAAGTAGAATAATTAGTAACCAAAACTTTGTCAAACATTTGCTTGAAATCACATTTACATAGTCAACCATGGCTTATTTTATGAACGGGAAGTTTTTCCATTTTTATAGGTTTGTCTTTACTTTTCCTCCTAATACTTGTTAATATGCTCTCTAATTATATTTTTAATTTCTCCCTTTTTAAAAAACATCATTTCTTATAAAAACCAGTTTCTTGTCAAGGGATTATCTGTAAGTATATTTTTATTTCTTAGTTGTTTTTTTTTTCCACTCACAATAAGAACTGGGGTCCAGCTGTGTTGCCTAGGCTGGTCTCCAACTCCTGGGCTCAAGCTGTTCTCACACCTTGGCCTCCCAAAGTGCTGGGGTTAGAGGTGGGGCCACTATGCCTGGCCCCTCTTAGTCTTTTATTTTTTTGAGTTGTAGTCTCACTCTGTCACCCAGGCTGTAGTGCAGTGGCACATTCACAGCAACCACAGCCTTGACCTTCTGGGCTCAGGCAGTCCTTCCACCTCTGCCTTCCAATTAAGCTGGAAGTATAGGCGTGTTCCACTGTGCCCGGCTAATTGTTTGATTTGTTGTAGAGACGAGTTCTTGCCAAATTGTCCAGGCTGGTCTCGAACCCACAGGCTCAGGCAGTCCTCTTGCCTCTACCTCCCAAAGTGCTAGGATTACAGGTGTGAGCCACTACGCCCAGCTCCCTCTTGTCTTTACACTGATTATTTATTTTTCCATTGTTTTCTATGATTAATTCACATTTTATTTCTGCCATTTAAGGGTAATTTATTTTATCAGTTTCTGCAACTGAATGAAATCTTTAAAGGAAATGAATGTATGTTTGTCTTTTGTCATTTCATGGCAGAGAGTTTCTCTGTATAAAAAACTAAAGTAGCACTGGTCTTCTATTTCTTGGAGTACAAAAAAAAAAAATTTTTTTTTTTTTTTTTTTTTTTTTGAGTTGCCCAGGTTGGAATGCAGTGGCATGCTCATAACTACTGTAGCCTTAACCCTGCTGGCTCAGGTGATTCTTCTGCTTCAGCCTTCTAAGTAGCTGGAACTACAGGCCCCCCCCCACACCTGGCTAGTTTTATTATTATTATTATTATCATCATCATCATCATCATTATTTTAATTTATTGTGGAGACAAGGTCTTGCCAAGTTGCCCAGTCTGGTCTCAAACCCTTGGGCTCAGGCAGTCTTCTTGCCTCTGCCTCCCAAAGTGCTGGGACTACAGGCATGAGCCTCCGTGCCCAGCAAAAATATTTTGTTTAAATTATACTGGTCCTGATTGTTGCTAATGTAGGTTGACATTTTTATGGTGAAAAGTAGATCTGGAAAATGTTGTTTTACAGTTATAGTAAGAAGTAGAAATAAATTCCATATTGTAAATATTATCTAATGCAAGGTTTATTTTAGAAATGAACAAGTGTTTCAGCTTTGCTCACCCAATTGTTTTGTAAAACTAGTTTTATTTGTATTTATGTTGTTTAAATATAATTTTGAACTTTTTGTCTTGTTTTTGTATATATTTGAACTTCCTTTTTTTCCTCTTTCCATTCACAATAGATTGCTTGGGCTTTAAACAAAGGTGTAAAAACGGAGTACAAACAGTTCTGGGATGTGGATCTTGGAGTTACGTATATACCATGGGAAAAAGTTAAAGTGGATGACTTGGAAGGTTTTGCAGAAGGAGGCATGATTGATCAGGAGACTGTAAATACTGGTAAGAATTTTACAGTCATTTTACTGTTTAAAAAGTAAGAAAACTTAGAACTATGCTTAGAAAGTGGTAATTGAAATGAATTTTAGGTGATTGGGTAAGCTGTGTATATTTTATATCCTAGATCTATCTTCCAAAAAGAAAAGGTAAACACTGTTGTATCCTTGTATATGCTTAGTGTGTCCTATTTCCTTTTTTAACTTTTAAATTTTTTCTTTTGAAGATGTGGGGGTTAGGTTTACAAATATTCATTATGCAGGTACCCTTGTTGATGAGGTGTGCCCTCCCTTCCCCAGGCAGGTTCCAACTACTGCCAGTTCCACCTTCCTGCCCCACCCCCCACCCCTCTGCAGTTTCCCACTACTCTCAATCCTTTTCTTATAGTATTATGATAGTGTTCAAGTTTCGCTTATGAGTGAGAACATGTGGTCAGTTCTTTGTTTCTGTGAAAGGTGTGTCCTATTTCATAGGTGTCACAGTATAGACTAGAAGTCTGTAAATGAGGCATTTTTCATGTATGTGTTTTAAAATTTTTTTATATTTAAGGGAGCGTTGTGTATATTAAGGCTTTTTTTAACTTAATATTTTTAATTCCTTGAGTTTATGTGAGAAATGGTGACTTGAGAAACTTCTTTGAAAAACTCTGCAGATTATAGAATAGAATCTTAGTTTAGGGAGCTCTAGTTGAGGTTCATGCAATGCTAGTATACCATCTAGAATGCCTTTTAGAATACTGTGTGATCATTAGCCTGCTCTTTGTAAAAATGTGTTTGTCTTTTTATTTTAAAAGATTCCAGTTATAAATTCATGATGTGATTATTAGTTATATTGAGTATCTTAAAATTGACATTTCAAAAAGAAATGAAATATAACATATACCTTATTTTTTCACATCTTAGCTCAATTGTTTTTTTCCCTGTCAGCTCCCCGACACCTTCCTGGCTGTTCTCCCAGACATTCATTCATTCAGTCAGTCAATATTTTATTTCCTACACTGTAGCAGGCCTGTTTTTAGGAACTGGAATTATAGCAGTGAGATGAATAGACAAAAATCTTTTGTCTCATGGAATGTAGTACAGAGGTTAACAACCTACTACTCTTGGGCCAAATCCTGCTTGTAGCCACTTCTATAAATAAAACTTATTGAAATACAGCCATGCTTCCTTATTTACTATTTTATTTTTTATTTTCAAGATGTGGGGTACAATTCAAGATTAGGTATACAGATGTTCATTATGCCGATACCCTGTTTACTATTTTATATGACTTTTGTTTGTTTTATTTTTGGCAATAGCAGGTGAATAGTTGCAAAAGAGGACATATGGCCCGTAATGCCTAATTCCTGAAATGCACAATAGAAACAGTTTGCCAGCCCATGTTCTAGTGCAGGGTACCCCAGCCCTTAGAACTGGACCACGCAGCAGGAGATGAGTGGCGGGCCAGCCAGTGAAGCTTCATCTGTATTTACAGTGCCACTCCTCATCAACTCACGTTACTGCTTGAGCTCCACCTCCTGTTAAATCAGCTGCAGCATTAGATTCTCATAGCGGCACAAACCCTGTTGTGAGCTGCGCATATGAGGGATCCAGGTTGCCCGCTCCTTATGAGAATCTAATGCCCATGATCTGATTAACATTAGCAGTGAGGTTTGACTGCATACACTCACCACTCCGTGGAAAAAATTGTCTTCCACAAATTCAGTTCCTGATGTCAAAAAGTTTGGGGACTACTGTTCTAGTGTGAAAAAAATAAACTTTATGTGACTTCAGCATCTAAGCTCTCAGAAGAAAAAAGCAGGCAAAGGAGTTGGGCAGTGTGGGTGTGGAGGTGTATTGTAGTTTTTTAAGTGCTTGCAGAAGGTCTAATGAATAGAGTGGTATTTGAACAGGTGAGACGTGCAGCCATATGGGGAAAGAACATTCTATACAGAGGGAACAGCACATGTAAAGTCTATATTTAAAAATAGGAATAGTAGACCAGTGTAGCCTGAGCAAAGTAAGAGAGGAGTGAGTAATAAATGAAGTCGGGGGGGTGGGGCATAAAGTCATGTGAATCTTATTAGTCTTGTTTGATCTGTACTCTGAGTGAGATGGAGAAATATGAGAGGAATCTGCAGAGCCTTGTTCTCTTTTTGGATAGCTGGCTGTATTTCAGAAGGATTTTACTGCTCTGGGTTTAATTCTTGACTAGTTGTTCTTCCTTTGTTTTAGCTTGTGATAAAAAATTGAATAAGATTGGTTCTTCTATCAGACAGTCATTGAGATCTGTATCTACTGTCTCCCTTCTATGCGTTTTCTTTAGACTGTTTTGTATCTTTCATTTGTGCCTCATGTGCCATGCTCTTTAGGACTTTTTGGCATCCCAATCAGGTTTATTTGGATAAAATCTAGGTTGGCACCTACAGTTACAGATATATTCTAATATGTGCCAAGGCTGATGAGGAACTGAGATGTGAAATAAATGCATACATAGAAAAAAGTGAATAGTTGTGCCTATCAAAGGAAATCACTTTCCGATATTTTGTTTAGAGTGGGAAACTGTGAAAAGCTCAGAACCCGTTAAAGAGACAGTCCAGACAACTCAGAGTCCAGCTCCAGTGGAAAAGGAGACCGTGGTCACAACTCAGGCTGAGGTTTTCCCTCCACCTGTTGCTATGTTGCAGGTTAGTGCTGGGTAGTTTTAAAAACAAAACAAAACTGTGTTGTTTTCCATTTCTGTTTTTACTCATGTATTTATGAAACTTGGAGGAAATTGTCCAAAGTAGAATAAATGTCAGTAGTGTAAGGCAAAAAAAAATTTTTTTTCTTGTAAATCTCTCTCTCTCTCTCTCTCTCTCTTTTTTTTGGCCAATGCTGTAGTAAATTGTGCTAAACACAATTAGGTTTAAAATAAATAAAGGTAAATATGGAAGTATTGCTTCTGAGGACTTGCATGGTTTTCTTTAAGTTCCTGTTTTTCTGAGAAGTTAAATTTAATGAAATATTTATTGAAAAATTATCTTTAGAAATTGTCATTCATATTTAAATATATTTATTTATTAATTAAATACGTATTTATTGAGTTCTGGCTAGAACACGTAAGCCTGTCCTATGGAACTCTCATTCTTAACAGGGTAGACAGATAATGTAAGATAAGCAAGATTATGAGAGAGATTGTGGAAGGAGAAAGGTAGTGTAAGGCTGATCAGGAGTGCCTGGGTATAGGTGCTTACAATTGTAAATAGAATGGTCTATTATAATTTTGAATAGATAGAACTAATTGAGAATGTGAAATTTGAGCAATAACTTAAAGGTGCCTAGAGAATTAACCTTCTTGATGTCTGAGGAGAAGAGCATTCCAAGGCAGAAGCAAAAGCCAGTGCAAAGGCCCCATGCCTGGAACATGTTTGGTGTGTTCCAGGAATAGGAAGTGGACTTGAGTAAAGCTAGTGAAAGGCAGGGTAGGTGAAGATAAACCTCTCCAGACTTTGGTTTCCACTCTGAGTGAGATGAGCCACTGGAGGATTGTGAGCAGAGAAGTGACTTGATGTGGCTTACAGTTTTAAGTGATTGCACTGGCTGCTTTTTTGAAAATAGGCTGTAGTGAACTTTGATAAAAGCAGGGAGACTGTTAAAAGACATTTGTAGCAGTCCAGGTAAGAGGTAGTGGTGGCTCAGAATAGACTGCTAACAGTGGAGGTAATGAGAAGTGGTCAGATATTAGGTGAATTTTGAAGGTACAACCAATAAGACTTCCAGGCATGATTGGATTTGAAGTTGTGAGCAAAAGTGAAGACAAGGTTTTTGGTCTGAGAAATTGGGAAGATAGAGCTATCACTGTTAGAATGGGGAAGACTGGGAAGAGTCCTTTTAGGAAGGACATTTGGGAATTCAGTTGTTCTGTATATGTTAGCATGAAGTATCTTTTAGACTACAAAGTTGAGATGGTGCATAGATAATTGATATGATGTGAAGTTCAGAGGTAAAACAGGTAAATGTTTGGACTTTGTGCACAATACTTAAGCTGGGAATGAAAAATATGCTTAGGAGAAATTCAAGTCATTCTAAAACTGTTTGTTGACATGCTTCCTGATGCTTGTTAGATTATATAACATAGGTAGGCATTCTTAAGCTTAGTGGGAGATGGCATTTTAAAATTGAGCATGAGGCCAGACTTAGTGGCTCAGCCTGTAATCCCAGCACTTTGGGAGGCCCAGGTGAGTAGATTGCATGAGCCCATGGGTTGGAGACCAGCCTGGGCAACTTGGCAAGACCTCGTCTCTACAATAAATCAAAAATTAGCTAGGTGTGGTAGCATGAGCCTGTAGTTCTGGCTACTTTGAAGACTGAGGTGGAAGGATCGCGGGAGCCCAGCAGGTTGTTGCTGGGGTGGCCATGAGTGTGCTATTGCCCTCCAAGCATGGGCATCAGGGTGAACCTCCAACTCAAAAAAAAAGAAAAAAGAAAAAAAATGAGCATGATATTCAGTATCTGACTAGGTGACCATTACTTTATATTACATGAATGTACGATAGATTTCACAATCTCCAAATAAACTATCTGTTTAGTAATTCTGCCTTGTTTTTACTTTGAGTAGCTTCATTCACAAATACATAAAAGTGGGTGGGGGAACTATAGCATTTTTTACCTTTCTGAAAAAGAAATAGAAATAATTTACCTTTAGTTGTTCTGAGATGTGATCGTTCGTTGCCAGTAAGTACACTGAGTAGTGGCCTTTTTCTTTCTGTCCACAAGATTCCAGTGGCGCCTGCCGTGCCTACAGTTAGTTTAGTCCCACCAGCATTTCCTGTATCAATGCCAGTTCCTCCTCCTGGATTCAGTCCAATCCCTCCACCTCCTTTTCTACGAGCAAGTTTTAACCCTTCACAACCACCACCTGGTAAGGAATTTTCTTATTATTCGAACTCTATTTGGAATGTCATTCAAGTTGTTCTTTTTCCAGGTTGAAATGAGCAGTGGTTCTCAGACCTTTGTGTACAAAGAACCGGGAGGGCTTGTGAAAGCGCAGCTGCTGGGCCCGTCCTCTGGTTTGTTGTTTCTTTTAGGACTGTGGTAGGGCCCGAGAGCTTTTATTTCTAACTAGTTCCCAGGATAGTCTGCTTCTGTCTAGAAGCACTGACAGAGAAAATAAAATAATTCCTTTAAAATCATCGAAAATCATTACTCTTAAGTAAAATTTGTGAAGTTTCTGTATGAAAGTTCTCTATAATTATCACCCTTTCGTCAGAAGATTTGCATTGGATTCTATAGATTGTCCCTCGTCAAAAATATTGTGTTCTGTTTTGGAATTAGAAATTATTTTTTTAAATCTAATGAATTTGGAATACTTTTTTTGACCTGATAAATTATTGATAAACGAAAGTTCCTCAAATTAGAGTTCCTAGGTAAAAACTATAGATTACAGGAACAATACACATCAGTAAATGTATACATAGAATTACTTATATAGTTTGAAATAGAGCTTTTAGTATTAGACTATGTTAGGTTAGAAAAATGAGGGAGAGGTTATAAGGACTTTAGTGATATATATTGATTTTTAAAAGTTAAAAGTTTTTTTTAAATTCATGAATTGTTTGCATATTACAAGAAAAGAGATACAGTACTCTGATTCTGCAATTTAAGTTCTTAGCCATGGGGTAGAGTTTTAGCAAGACTAAAAATTTAAATTCATTATCTGAGAATGATTGTATTATAATTTATAGGTCATATAATGTGAATTTTTAAAGTTGCAGTTTAATATGTAATTGGAAATTGGCATTTTAATAAGAATTTAACTTTTGAAAAATTACTTTGGTCAAAAATTTTCTGTTTTTGTGATTTCAAAATTAAAATTTATTTTAGAAGATATTTCTAAATGATTATTATGTATCACAGTACATAGACTTTATATAGTCATTGTTCATCATTAATTTATTGAAAAATCACATACCTTTATTCTTTCCTTAGTTTTAGCCACTGTTTTCTAATTGAATTTAGTGGTGGCTTTTTATTATTTAAATGCAGAGAAGCAGATTTATAGTTCGATCACTTGATATTTAAAAGTATTAAAAGGCCAGTATTAAATTGAAGATTTATTTCAATGCTTAAAGCATAATATAACATCATCCTATGATCTAGTGGGTAAATGCATATATCATAGAAATAAAATGATATATTTGACAGATGACTTTACTGCATGTAATGTGATCAGTAGCTTGAAATACAATTGTTTTAACTCTCCCCTTGCTGTGGCTTTTCTAACATTACCTGGCATCTGTTAATCTATTAATCACAGAACTGGAGTGAATAAATAAATAGGATGTGCTTATGATCAGGCTCTCTCTGTCTTACTAGCTTACCAGGGATCAAATAAAGTAGCATATATAAAACTGTTTTCAAGATAGAAAATATATAAACAAATATGAAGTTGTAGTAATAAAAGATAATTTTAAGAATATGGTGTCTTATTTGCAGCTATTGAAATCTTTAATTTAAAACAAGTAATTTTTCTTGTGCTATTTTATTTTGGGGCCTTTTTTTCCATGTAGGTTTCTTGCCACCTCCAGTTCCCCCACCTGTTGTACCACCACCTGCAATTCCACCAGTAGTACCAACTTGTGAGTTTTCTGCTTTTAAAATTTACTTTATTATTGGTTTCCATTCATGTGAATTGTTAATTTTTGTATTATGAAAGTTTTTAGACAAATGCATGTATTAGATGATTTCTAAAAAATTAGCAGTATCATATGGCAGTTATTTATTTTTTTTGCTTGATTATCTCAGAATGTCTTTTTATGATTGGTTTATTTTAGTCAGAATTCAAAGAAGGTTCTCCCATCATATTTGTGGTTTCTGTTTTGATGTGTTTATTAAATGTCTTAATCTACTGCAGTCCTGCCCAAACCCCCCTTCCTTTTCTTTGTCCTTCCTGACTCGTTTGAAGAAAGTTCACTTCTTGTACAGGATTCCAAATAATGTATTGGGTTTTTTTATTTCCTTATGGTATTTAATTTGTTTCTTTCTTTGCATTTCCTATAAAGTGGAAATTCATCTTTATTCGTAAGAATGCTTTAGAAGCAGAGTGCTATAGATGTGGTATTACATCACATCAGGAGACGTGTGATGCTTTTTTGTCTCACTTTTTTTTTTAGTAGACTTTATTTTTTTAAAGCAGTTTTAGGTTCACAGCAAAATTGAGCAGAAGGTGTAGAGAGTTTCCACATCTCTCTGGAGTGGTACGTATGTTACAGTTAATGAACCTACACTGACACAACATTATCACCCAAAGTCCTTAGTTTAAATATTAGAGTTCACTGTTGGGGTCTTGTTTTACTTTTAGTGGCGTTGAGATGGATCAAAGCATTCAGTGGAACCTAACTACCTTTTAAGTGTTTATATGATGATGGTTTCATCCATTGTTCATTGTTGATTGAATCTACTTTTCATTAGTTGCAAAATGGCGATCCTTCTAAATCTATCATTCCTTCCACATTTCTTAGGATTTTTTATTTTATAAAGAAAAGTTTTTCCTGCTAACTAGTAGTACATAGTTACCTTGAAGTAGAGTTTGAACAGGAAAGACAGGGCAGATGCTAAATCTTTCCTTCAATTGCCGATTTTCAGAGTAAGTAGTTCTGTAGGTACTCCCAGTGATATCCAGTGACTGAAGAGAATTTCTCTTATTTCTTCTGTTCTTCTCTTCTGCCCCCTTCCTCTTCTTTCTTCCTCAATTTCTTTAGTGTTTAAGGATTGATGAATGAATGGTTGTTTCCAGTTAGTTGCTTTCTTTTTTCTTTTGGAAGTGCAAATTGTTTCATCTTTGGCCAGTGGGAGACCTTTTATGTTGCTTCTCCATCCTTTTGAGATGACTACATTCGCATTTGAGAGCGTCTTAGCTTTTTAGCCCAGTATATCCCAGACTAATCATGTGTCTTCCTGCTCCCAAATGGTGTATAGTATTTAGAGACTTCTGTCTGGATAGTACATTCTCATTTTGCTCTTGGTTTTTTTATTGAGTCTAGGAATTTTTAGTGGACAAAATTAGAAAATACATATTTTGAACAGAAAAAAATGAATATGCACTATTTATATAACAAGCTAGCTGCTTTGATTTTTATACTTGCCTTTCTTCTCACGTACTGAAAACAATAAACATGCTTATTTTCATTATCCTACAGTGTAGACTTAGTACACACAGTAGTTTGAAAATAGTATGACCAGTATTACTGCCAATAAGACTACTGTGTGGAACTAAGATTTCTCTGCTGCTTTCTTTGCTGTAAGGATATATAATCAAATTACTGTTACCCAAAATAATTCTCTTTATAGTTGTGGCACTAACTTCATATGTACCTTTTTTCACATTTTCATGTAATAAATATCCCGACCTACTTGAGTTTTGATATCTTTATATCTATATTACTTCTCTTTTTTTTTTGAGTTGGAGTCACCCAGGCTGGATTACAGTGGCATGATCACAGCTTACTGCAGCCTCAAACTCCTGGACTCAAGCAATTCTTCCACCCCAGCCTCCTGAGTAACTTTATTTCTTGCTATGTTGCCCAGACTGGTCTTGAGCTAATGGGCTCAAGCATACTCTCGCCTTGGCCTCCCAAAGTGTTGGAATTACAGGTGTGAGCCACTGTGCCTGGCACTGATAACTATTTTTTTTATGCTAGAGTAGATATTTCAAAAGGAATGCAAATCAGCTCAAAAGTAAATGTTTATAGACACTAATTTATTCATTTGTTTCCTTTTCTCCATTATTAGACATTTCAGAGATGTTAAATACAATTTATTCATTTTATTCCTTCTACTTTTTTTATCTAGAGTAATTCTCCAGACTTTAAACAAATCTTCAGTAACTTAAGCAAACCTATCTCAAAAATTAGACCTGAAAAATCACTTATGATGAGAAGAGTATATATGATATATAGAAATTTTTAAACTTTTAAAATCTAATTTTCCTCATATTCTTAAACTTTTTTCTCCCTTTCAGTGTTCAGATAGCATTAGGATCCTTCCTTCTTGGTATTATTGATTAAGTAAGAATTATTTGTTCTTTCTGATAATGAGGCAGTGTATTCAGAAGTCATTTCTGAGTTCACCATTCACAGAGGCTACCTTAGAGCCTACCTCCCAGTTATTTCTTCCTACTTTATTCATCTTGGAAAATCTGGAATCAGTTAATGGAGAAATAAATACTAGTGTGCCAGGTGCTCTCCAAGTTGCTTTCACTGTCTCATTTAATTCTCATAATTCCTATATGTGATCACAGATGGTTTTATCTTTGTTTTATAGCTCTGTTATGTTAAGTTTGTCCAGGTACTTAGAGTTAAATGGGAGGATAAAACATTTCCTAAAGTCTCCAAGTATGATTTGAAAGTATTCTAAATGTCATAAAGGGAACTAAAAGTTGTAATTGTATACTTACTTTGTATTTCTCTGGTTCTGTTTTTTAACACACAACTGGCATATCCACTTAGGGATTTGTCTACTCATTCTTTAAAATGGAATGTTACTAGCTTTGTGTGTAGTCCACCTTATCTATTCCTATCTCATGAGTTTCTATCCTTGTTTAACAAAAACTAGTGTACGTAAGGACCCTGTACGTTGAAATTTCAAGAAGATTGGACAGACTGTTATTCTCATACACATTTTTTAGTCTGCACTAACCATTTTTGTATGTTTAGATGGTCACTTATCTGGCATCCCTGGAAAATTGTCAATTTTTTATTACCAGAATTAACTCTCTAAATGCTGGTCCTTATTTTACTAAACGTTTTTGGTGGAAATATTTCTAAAAAGTATTTTTTCCTACTTTTAAGAAGTAAAGCTTTCTAAATATAATTTAGCCTCTTCCTGATGACTCATTTGTCATTTTGAGCATCAGTGATTATATAATGTGCTTAGTAATACTGGGATGCCATTAAATTAAATACTCAAGCTGCCAGAAAATTCAGCACATGAATTGATTAACTGATTATACCTGAAATATATTTTTCTCCTCTTTTAAACAGCTTTAGTGCAGCCACCATTATCCATGACCCCAGAAACTGTGAAAGACGTTGGATTTGGTAGCCTTGTGATCCCAGGTGGTTCTGTTGCCAGCAGTCTTGCTGCTTCTACTCTGCCAGGTGGAAATGTTTTTAATCCTCCAACTAAACAAGCAGAGCCTGAAGAAAAAGTACCTCATCTTATAGACCACCAGATTTCTTCTGGTGAAAACACCAGATCAGGTAAAACAAAAAACCCTACAAGTACAGTTAACTCATAACTATTGGTGTTTAATTCTGGTGTGCCATACGTGTGTAACCAATTCAGTGCACATAATGTTGAGATATTGCAGTTTTTTGGAAAGTGATCACTATGCCCTGAAATTTCTATTTCAAAAAAGTGGCATTCTGTCTAGGATAATATAGATTTTAATACGTCTCCATTAAGAACTGCACCTTGCCCCCTTTTTTTGGCCTGATGGGACTGCTTCAATGTGTTGTTGTCAAAATATGATTTCACAAAATCTGTGTCAAAGATCAGAGTGAGCAAGTACTAGATAGGAATAACCTCTACAGGAACTTACTTCTATTAGGTATAATCCAGCTAGGTCCAGAAGGTAAAGACAGTGTTTGAAAGCAATAGGTCCATTTTTAAATGGCCCCACTATTGGGATATTAAGAATTTAGAAGGGCTTTTATTAAATGTGGAGACTGTATAATCCTTGACGTTTTTGTTTTAAGTTAAAACATTTCATATGAAGATTTTAGGTAACAGCTCTACTTTCATTTTAATATTTAAATTTTACTCTGCATAATATTAATAATTTTAGCTTCGTGTGTGTGTGTGTGTGTGTGTCAGTTTCACTCTGTCACCCAGGCTGGAGTGCAGTGGCACAATCACGGCCTGCTGCTGCAGCCTTGACATCCAAGGCCCAGATGATCCTTTTACCTCAGCCTTCCAAGTAGCTGAGACTGCAAGTGCGTGCCGCCATGCCCAGCTAATTTGTTTGTTTATTGTAGGGATGAGGTCTTGCCATGCTGTGCTGCCCAGGCTCAAACTCCTGGGCTCAGGCAATCCTCTCACCTTGGCCTCCCAAAGTGCTGGGATTAAAGGCATGAGCCACCATGCCCAGCCTGCTTCAATTTTTATTTAGTATCTAGAGTACTTTGATGCTTGCAGGATACAAGTAGCTAATTAACTCTAAGCTAATTACTGGAAGTCTATAGCATTAATTATAAATGTTTTATACCAGAATGACTTATTTGTGGTTATTTCTCCTCTTTTCATTTTAGTGATTCCAAATGATATTTCAAGTAATGCTGCAATTTTAGGAGGGCAACTACCAAATGTGACAAGCAATTCTGGAATTCTGGGCATCCAAAGACCAAATGTATCAAGTAATTCTGAAATTCTTGGGGTCCGGCCATCTAATGTTTCCAGTAGTTCTGGGATTATTGGAGCCCAACCACCAAGTATTCTGAACAACTCTGGAATTTTGGGAATACAGCCACCAAGTGTGTCAAATAGTTCTGGACTTTTGGGAGTGCTACCCCCAAATATACCTAACAATTCTGGACTTGTAGGAGTACAGCCACCAAATGTTCCAAATACTTCTGGACTTCTGGGAACACAGCCACCAGCTGGACCTCAAAACTTACCCCCTTTGAGTATCCCTAATCAAAGGATGCCTGCAATGCCAATGCTAGACATTCGTCCAGGACTAATACCACAGGCACCTGGACCAAGATTCCCTTTAATACAACCTGGAATTCCTCCCCAACGGGGAATCCCTCCCCCATCAGTACTTGACTCTGCTCTTCATCCTCCACCCCGTGGACCTTTTCCTCCAGGAGATATTTTTAGTCATCCAGAGAGACCTTTTCTAGCTCCTATAAGACCAAGTGTAGACAATGTTACTAACCCAGAAAAAAGGATACCACTCGGGAATGAGAACATTCAACAGGAAGGAGATAGAGATTACCGTTTTCCTCCTCTAGAAGCCAGAGAAAGCATTACTAGACCTCCTCCTGTGGATGTTAGAGATGTGGTTGGACGGCCTATAGATCCAAGAGAAGGTCCTGGAAGGCCTCCATTAGATGGTAGGGATCATTTTGGAAGACCTCCTATAGATATAAGAGAGAATCTTGTGAGGCCAGGTCTAGATCATCTTGGTCGAAGAGACCACTTTGGCTTTAATCCAGAGAAGCCCTGGGGTCATAGAGGAGATTTTGATGAGAGAGAACCTCGGGTTCTCCCTGTCTTTGCTGGTCCAAAAGGCTTACATGAAGAAAGAGGTAGATTTCGGCCTGGAAACTATCGATTTGATCCTAGAAGTGGTCCTTGGAACAGAGGATTTGGACAAGAAGTTCACAGAGATTTTGATGACCGGAGAAGACCCTGGGAGAGGCAAAGGGATAGGGATGACAGAGATTTTGATTTCTGCAGAGAAATGAATGGAAATCGTCTTGGACGAGATAGAATTCAAAACACTTGGGTCCCCCCTCCTCATGCTCGGGTTTTTGATTATTTCGAAGGGGCCACTTCTCAACGAAAAGGTGATAATGTGCCTCAGATTAATGGTGAAAACACAGAGAGACATGCTCAGCCACCACCTTTACCAGTACAGAATGATCCTGAACTTTTTGAAAAACTGACATCTTCAAATGAGATAAACAAGGAGAAGAGTGACACAGTTGCTGATATAAAAAGTGAACCAGTGGTAGAAAGCACAGAAACTGAGGGGACATAATCATCACTCAGTAGGTAAAAGATACCTTTTGTAAAGTTGTCATCTCTCTGTAATAGGTTAATGGCTGACTGGACCATAGTTGTTCACTTTTGTCTGCCAGAATTAAGTTAATCTGATGTTCATGTTCACCTTTCTCTTAAAATAATTGTACAACTGACTTGTATAGACATTGTTCTTAATATGAACATGGTAGGTAAACTTTTTTTTTATTTTTCTGATAAAATATAAATGTTGCCCCCAGATTCTTTTAATGTCAAGGAAATGAATAACAGCTTGTCAGAGACTTCCTATGGAAGAAAGAATTTTTTAGATATTATCATTAGGTTGGATATGGTAATAGATATATTTCAAAATAGCAAATGATGGTATATCTTATCCATATCTTTAGGCTGCTGCAGAATTTTAAGGTAATAGACAAAGCTGTGATATTTTATGCAAAGACTGGCTCTAGATATTTGAGGAGCACAATACAGAGATTTTTAAAAGTGATTTTGTAAAATCTACACTATGGTCTCTGTTTCTCCAAAGTAAGTGTTTGTGACTTGTTCCTCATACTGCAGTGAGTAAAAAAGAAACAAAACAGCAACATAAATATTAAAGTACGTTTCAATGTTGGGTGAATTTTGTTTTTAGATGCCAATAAAACTTATTTGTTTGATAACAGTGTTCTAGGAATTGTATTTTTTTAACCTACAAATTCTTAAAACCCTGAATCATTATTAGCAGCATGTGCTTATTAGTTTTTGCAGAAGTTTTCTATTATCTTATAATAACAACAGTGAAGAACCGTGTGGTGGAAAAAGCATGTACTTTAATATAAAAATCATGCAGTCTCATTAGTATGTATGTAATGTCTGTGTATACTGTGTAAGTCATATGTAGGGCTTTTTTGGTTTCTGTTTCTCTGTATGTCTATCTTCATGAACATACAGAGAAAATAGAAAGCTGAAAAAGTTTAGATAATAAAATATTCTTTAAAACCTTATAGAAAATTGGAGAAATTTGGCTTATTACCATTGCTCTTAATTAAAGCTCTTAATCTTAATGAACGTAAAATAAGAAATATAGAGAAATTCATTGGCATTTTGGCAGTTCTTCTCAACATAGTTAAGCATGAAGCCAGATTTAGCATGGAGCCAAATTTCACATAAATGCTTGCATTGCTTTGTTTCACACTATATTTGCTGTTCTGCATAGATAGTGCTAGCACTAAAGTACTTACTGGTCACATGCCTGAAGTAAATTTATTAATTGCACAAAAATGTATAGTGGTGTTGGTGGACTTAAAGTCATTAATTTGTATACCAGTCCATCATGTTTTCCTCAGGCTCTGGGTAACACCGTAGCCTCCAAGGTAAAACAAGTGAAGAAAACTTGGGGGGTGGTTTCCTATTTGTTTATTTTTGCTTTTCATTTTCATTTAAAATGCTTTTAATTTTCATTTAAAAACTATTGATGTTTTTTAGTTTCTAATGAAGGCGTTTATTTGGTTCTGTGAATAGTCATTTTGTTTCCTGTGCATTTCCAACAATTCATACTTGCTCTCTTTATGTAAAATTCCTAAACTACTTTTGTCAAGCTTCCAAAAAATGGTAGAGCACACCAGCATTTAAATTTAATTGGTTTTGCTTACGTCTGATGATTGAGAGAATCATAACAGCTTTAAGGTTCCTGGCCAAAAATAAAAGACTTCTTTTTACAAGTTCTGAGAAGAGATAGTACATTATTTATTTTGTTATTTGGAAAAGTAGGTGAGAGTAGAAGTGTTTAAATGATGTTATTTCCAAGATAATTCAGTTCAGTCAATAATTTGAGTTGGTTTCAGATCTATTCCTTTAGGTAACGAGGAAAAACTGTCATATGGATACAAAGTTTTAAGTTTTAAGAAAGATTGGCCTTGTCCTTAAGCAACTTATATTGACTGGAATTTCTTTCAAACTACTTTAGTTGTGTTTACTATTCTTAAACTTAAGTGACACTCACTTGGGTTAAATAGCAATAAAAATTTTGAGACTTTCTAGTGATTTTTTTAATCAAAGCCTCTTATCACTCTTGGCCTTCATGTGTGTACTTGAAAACAAATCATGTACAAGTGTTGCACTGGTTTGAAGATTCTAGTGGTGAAAGTTACCTAATCAGTTGTCAGTACTGTATCTAGAAACTGAGCTTGAAAATGTGTGATGACACTCTTAAAATAGCTGTAAAGAAATTATTGTGTGCTTGTTACTTTGTTCTTGTTTTGTTGTGTAGAAGTTAAGTGAAAGGAGATTTTTTTTATCCTCACTGGATTTCCAAAACTGACAATTGCATTTACCGTTTGGTTTAGTGATGGAGAGAAAAGCTAATTGTCTTAGTTTAATAAGTTTGGCATTGGGATCTATCACATTTGTGATGCTTTTGGTCACAGTTCCTTCACTAGAATGCTAGTGATTAGACACGAGCAAGGAGTAGCTTAACCACTTTAATACAGTGATGTGAAGTGCTGCAGGCAGTAACTACTAGACACCAAATCGCAGCGTTTTTATTTGTGACATGCTAGAATTAGCATGGATTAGTAACTGAACCATTAATATCCAATTGTTCTTTCTTACGTCTCCAAACATTTCATTAAGCCTTGGCTTCTGTTCTTAGCATAAATGCATATACCATACTTGATTGTGTATATTGTAGATAGAAACTTAAAGCAGTCTTTCATGTGATAGGTAGACTGCTCCTGTATTATAATTTTATTTCAAATGAATGGGCAAATACTTTGAAAGTATTAGGAGGTGAAATTTTGGAAGTGTGAAGTGAATCATTTAAAAACCCTGGAAGTAACTTTATATACTATTTCATTGATTAAAAAATCTATTAGTTTTTTTAACAATTTCATCCTTTCTGGAGCAGTTCCTTTTGTCCTGAGAACTTAGTTACTTCATTAAATGTATTTGCCATTTTTCACTCATGTAAATGATCATAGTTTTATGGAGTCACATATTTAGAGTTGTTTTGGGGAGTTTTCTTGCATTTAAAAAGAAAAAGTCACCTTTTTTAACTTGAAAAAATACTTTTTTTATAAACTATTTTATTGACTGTAAGGTGCCATTGATTGAAAGAAGCACCATTCAGAAATAGAAAATGCTTTTGATGTGACACATGTATCAGTGATTGTGGACGCATCCCTGATTCAGAGATTCATTCCTGATTCAGTGATTGTAGACATATTCCTGATTTGAAATGTAAAAAAATCTTAGTCAACGAAATACAGTATTTATTACCGAAATAGACATTCAGTTCAATGAGAAGGTGTGAATATTAATATTCAGTGAATTTGAATAACTTTCCTACTGATCTAAACTTTCATTTATACACACAAATACTTAGTTACTTCATTAAGAAATCACCCTTAAGTGATTTCAAGAGTATTTTAATGTTTTTTCTCGTTGTGTATATTTTAGATAGGCACAACCTTTAATGAACAAGAAAACTTTAATATTTAATTGAAAATAATTTTGTTATATCTTATGTGCCTTTATCATCACTACTGGGTGCTATATTAATAAAATGTTTTAGTGGCTTTTAACTTTCAAAGAAGGTAAATGTTAATATGTTTCTCTTTAAAAATAAATATTTTACTTTCATAATACATAATAAAAAGGAGAGCATGTATCTAAGTATACATTCTAAAGATAGGCAAAATGAAACTCTAAATTATTTTAAATAATCATAAAGACTACAATGTGACAGAATTTTGTTTCCTTAATTTTCATACTGTGGTTTTATATAGAACATCTTTTCAACTGTAACTTGAGTTATAGACACTAAAAATGTTTTTACTTCCAACGGTAAAAAACTGAATATTATAATTTTTAATGGGAGGTTTAAAAACCAGGTACTTTGATCCAGCAAAACCTTCTAAAAATTACTGGTGCAGATAGTTTTCTTTGATGGGGAGACATACTTTTGAAAAGAGCATGTATTGCAAATAATGTACTCTTTTTTTTTTTTGGAGTTGGAGTCTTACTCCATCACCCAGACTGGAGTGCAGTGGCATGCTCCTGGCTACCGCAGCTCTGACGATCCTTCCACCTCAGCCTTCCAAGTAACTGGAACTACAGGCACACACTACCATGCCCAGCTAATTTTTGATTTATTGTAGAAATGAGGTCTCACCAAGTTGCCTGGGCGGGTCTCGAACCCTGCGGGCTCAGGCAATCCACTCACGTCAGCCTCCCAAAGCGCTGGATTACAAGCTGAGCCAGGAGCCCGGCCTGTAATGTACTCTTAATCAGGAAATGAATAACAGAATCACCTAGGGAGCTCTTTGAAAATTTTTTTTGTGAGGGAAGTGGGTGGTGGTCACCACAGACTTACTAATACAGAATCCTCTGGGGGTGATACATGTATAAAATATATTTATGCACACACCTTCCTGGGTGTATATGCTTTTAAAATTTTCCATGTACCACCATCTTAGATACGTTAAAATATGTAAATCTTTATTATACCACATACTTGAGATTCTTAAATTTTTTTAAATTAAAATAGTTACATAGAATTATTTGTAGTGTTTCAGTGAACCATCAGTCGTGACAGTTGATGTTAGAGGATGAATCAAAAGTAGAGAAGTCATTATGATAGATGATTTAAGTTCAAACATTAAAAATGAATTATAGCAAGAAAGAAATGGAGCCATATGAGACAGTTATGTACGAAGTGTTTTTTACTCAAGTGAAACTTTTTAATAGGATACCTCAAAGAAGAATTTACTTGATATCATGTAAATGCTGTAACTATAGAAAGAGCCTCTTTGGAACAAAATTATAAGCGTCAAATTTATCAGGGACCAGAAGTAATGTTACTAGTAGGACTACTTTGATATGGGTTGCACATTAAAAACTAATGCAGATCAGTGGTTCATTTGGGCATGAGCTTTGCTCAGACATTTTTCTTCCTATCCACTTAGTTCCCTTCTCTTTCTGCAGTCTCTTTTGATCCTGTGTGTACACTTAGAAATTACTCTACTTTGTTTTAAAGTTTATCCAAGCTACAGAGAAAATGTTTTAAGTAATTTGTATAATACAGTATATCAAGGAATAGAATTGTTCTAATGGGGTAACTTCACATTGTATGAGAGATGTTAGTTACTTCAGGTAGTTAACTGAATCCTTTAGCCTAGAGCTTAATAGATGGTTTAATGAGTAATTACAGTTTAATGGCACCTGGTGTCCTGTGTTCTTTGTCTCCCTGGCATCATCACCACCACCATCTCCCTACCCACCATGGACAGCTATCACTTTTTATTTTTCTGCCTTTCCCATAATTAGCCTCTAAATCCTCTCATCATAGCCCACTGTGCTTCTTTTTGACTCATCATTCCAGGCAAGGACTAGCAACTGGATTTGTTGTTTGCATTAAAAGTAGTTGGCTGCCCCATGTCTAAGTGTTTAAATACCTTGACCAGCGTTTAAATACCTTGACCCTATAAAATAAGTGTTTTGTCCTGTAAATAACCAGTTATTGAAGAAAACTAAGAGGAGCAAAGGAAAGGCTAACATCGAATGTTTTTTAAGACAGCACAGATTTTATAGCTCTTGGGTTTTAAAAACTGTCTTTCATAATTGCTAGATATGTGACTTCGGACAGATTACTGAGCCTCTAAACTCTAAACCTCATTTCTTAATAGCTGATCTGCAGAGTTTTTTATTGTTAAAGATAATGGCTAATATTTAGTGAACACATACTCTGTGACAGGAACTGGGATCATCGTATTACCTGTGTAATATAATCCTCATGACAATCTTGTGCAGTAGTTAACTATTTTAATATCTGTTTTACTGAAGAGAAACCTAAGTCATAGATTTAAATAACTTCCCAAAGTTGGCGTAACTTGTAAATGTTGAAGCAAAGACTAAGACCCTGGTGTACGAGATTATAAATTAAAGTATACCAAGTGCCTGAGGCTCAACAAATCTGGATATGCAGAAAAATATAACCTAACCAGGCTTATCCTCACAGCTGCAGTTAACCACTAAAGCTGTTTTCAAAGTTGCAAGCGTCTATCAGGGTTGTCTCCTTTTCTTGTAACTGCATAATCACTTCAGCTTCATGTTCTCAGATCCTATTTTCACGGTTTGTTTTTTTCTTGAGGTTACATCATGGCATAATATTTTTTGATTTTCTCAGCAACTCACTATTTTGGAGGCAGGTTTGTGTTGCATTGATGTTAAATCAGATTTCTTTTTGAAAACACCTTTTCCCACAAATAAAATAAAATTTCAAAATTCTTTTATCTTTTAAAATGCATTGTGCAGCAGAACCTGTGATTGCTTTCAAATTTGTATTTTAGGATGCAGTTTTGGCAGCTTCTTTCTAAAATTTAGCATTTATACACTATACATGTAACCAAAACTTAGTACTCAGTTTTCTTGTGTATAAAACTTCTCTTCTAGGAATATTTCATGGCTTGAATTAAACAAAATGTGTTGTCTTTATACAAAGTAAGTATTCAGTGTTAGTGTTTATTTACCATTTGAATTCAGACAGAGTTTAGAGACTAGCCTTTGTTCTTGATGGCAGTGGATAGTTTATAGTTATTCCTTATTTGAATACATAACCTGATTTTAGGTTTTCTTTCTCTTCAAATCATTAAACTCACATGCATATAAAGCTTAATCCACAGCATGCTGTGGTGCTGGTCTTGGATAATTCTTTCCAGAGTCCTTGGACAGATGACTCTGAACATTGTGGCCATATTATTGCCTAATCCACACATCAGGAGACTTTGTTTTCAAATCTGTGAGTTATATTTCTGCTAATCTTGGCAGAGGTAATTATTAGTTTTGCTTATGTTACAATTGTTACATGAAATAAAATGTTCTTACATTTGAACAAGCATTTTTTAATAACAAGAGTCTGTGGTTATTACTAAACCTCGGGCCAGTTTATCTATCAACAAGGGGTCTAGGAAAATAAGACTTGTATTAAATAATCTTTGAAAGTAAAGGATAATCCTTTTTAAGAATTGATCTTCTGTGGTGATTAATATTGCTTTGAGCCCTTTAGACAGGAAAGGATTGCATTTATCATATCACTGTGGTCATCCAAGGCTTAGGATTTAGAGATTTCTAAGTGGTAAAACTATCAAAGGGCTCCATTTAGAGAGTATTTTTTAATAAAATGTATTTAATATTTTAATTACAGACCTCTGTTTTCATTATATATTACTTTTTGCTAGCCAAATAGTGTATGACCACAGGTTAAAATGCATTTGCATACAGGGAGAGAAGGGTTTTGGGGCAGGTGGCGACACTAACATTTTAACCTCTGTGTGGTTGGGTTTCTACATAATTTGCTTATTTTCAGAAGTATCCTATTTGATAGACTTCGTCACCCATCTCTTCTTCTGAAGAGGAAAATTCAGAGATGCCATGGTCACACAGCTTTTGATTTGCATAGGTGTTTGATCTCAAGTTTTGCTGACTTCATAGCTGTGCTTTACTTTAAAAGGTGTTCCTTTAGAAAGGTAGATTTTAGTACATGGTCTGTGTAATTAGTTTCCTGGAGCTGTTACAACAACATCACAGACACTGGGCAGCTTAATTTTTGCAGAAATGTATCCTCTCACAGTTCAGAGACTAGAAGCCCAAAATCGAGGTGTCTCAGCAGGGCTATGTTCTCTCTGAAGGTTCTAAAGGAGAATCCTTCCTTTCCTCTGCCTACCTTCTGGCAGTTCTCAGCAACCCTCATTGTTCTTGGCTTGTAGGTGCATCATCCAATACCAGCCTCCATCCACCTAGTTGTCTCTCCTGTGTGTCTTCACATCATCATCATCCCTCAGTGCATGTCTGTCCAAGTTCTCTGCTTATAATGACACCAGTTATGTTGGTTTAGGAGCCCAAACTACTCCAGTGTTACCTCATCTTAACTAATTACATCTGCAGAGACCCTATTTCTAAATAAGGTTACATTCTGAGGTCCTGGGAGTTAGGGTTTCAACATGTATTTTGGAGAGGGGATGATGACACAGTTCAATCCATTATAGCCTATCATGAAATTGTATAACTATGTTAGCAACTGGGTAAATTGACCTTGAACATCTTATAACACACACATAATGAGAAAGGCACATTTTAGAGTGTACATCTTTACAGAATTCTATTTTTAAATTATTTGGGTGTTACAGCAAATTTAAATTTATAATATATTGCAAACTATTAAACAGGATAGTCAACACTAACTTTTTAAATGAATTTGAAATGCCCATACTTTTATGTGTCTTTAGTAATACTTGAGCTAAAGGAATTTGCAAAGGAAATCCAATGACATTAGTATAAAAAAGAATCTAGTTACTCTGAATTATTCTCCCATTAAAAAAAATTAATGCTGACTTTAAAGGTAGAGTTTTTTAGACTTCATTAAATATGCCCTAAAAATGTGCAGTGTTGTGACTTTCCACTTCATTTCTGTATATCATGCTTTTTTAAAAAAACTGATAGTATTATCTTGTTTTGTCTGCTTATTAACATTTCCTCTCTAGTTTGATATGACTATCATTTTGTCATTTCAGTGAGCAATTAGAAATGGGCCTTTTGTTTACCAAATAAAATTACCAATTTGTTCTCTATTTTAATATAGTATTATATAACCTTAATGCATTCCTCTATTTCTCATAGAATTAGCCAGCAAAATCTTTATTTAAGTAAAAAAACAGCTGTGTCTGATTGAGATACAATTTACATGGTGAATATGTGGGTTCTTACTAAATAGGTGTCTTTCATCAAGGACCTCTATAACTTTTGTAGAAATTTAAATGGAGAGTTCTGGTTATTCTTTGAAGAGCACCAAAGCACTTAAAACGGTTTGGCTCATATACTATATGGGTGTTCACTGTTGCTGTAGTTGGCAGTAACTGCTCATTGAGGCTTTGTGAACATTCAAGTCAGTGTTGTGTAGTAACTGCAAATAATCAAGGGATTATTTATGTAGATTTGAGTATTACTTCTCAAAGTCAGACGGGGAAATGGAGTTGTATAGTTCTCAGAGTTTCATAGGTCTTCTTAAACCTTTCCTACCTGCAAAGCCTCAACTCTTTGAATTCTATTTTTGTTTCTGGTCCTCATGGTCAACGTGGCTAATTTATTAGTCTAATGGCAGGCATCCTGCTCTCTCAAGTGGCGGGCCTATCATGGAAAAGTGGCTGGGATCTGATTTCAGGAATTCTATTAAATATGTCCACTTAGTAGCAATTTGGTAGTTACGAGTAGTATTGCTGATTTTCAGTGAAGTTTGGAAATCAAGTTTGAAGAGTAGATTTTTTTCCCATTAGACTTGAAGGGGGCTGATTCTTTGGTAATGGAAAAAGGACACTTTTCCCTTGAATATATTCATGTTTAAAAATTGTTTATCACTGAAATAAATAAATTAATTCCTTAAATTGTGTCTGACTGAATCCATTTTATGGGGAATCACATTTAGAGAAATGGTTTTAAAAATTATTTTACCTCCCCGTATGATACTGAGAATTTGAAAAGCATATTTAGAGCCATTTTATCTCAAAATCTCAAAGTTTGAAAACCTCAAATGACAGATCTACTTGGGGAGAGAAATAAAGTTACTCAAGTGCTGATTTTGATAGCAAAATCTGGCAGGTATGGGATGTAGGGATGTTAGATATCTATATAATAATTGTGTAAACTATTCGTTCATAGTAGCCAGTTTAGGAAGAAGTGTCCCATTGGAATTCACTGAATGCCACTACAGTGCTACTTACCTTTGCTTTTAAATGTAAAGGAGTCATTTAATTTCTTAATAGCTTAAAAAAATAACAGCTGGAATTTTTAGAGGATAATATAATATAGATACCTTCATATAGAAAACTAAATTTGGAATGGGGCAGTCTCCTAAACCATTACTGTTCGAGTCTTTCGTTGCACATTGATTATTTTATTTGTTGTACTAAAGCTGTAGTTGGAGAAGACTAAATACACAGTTTACCTGTACCTAAACTTACAGTGGCAAAGTCTTTATACTTGGGACAAGTAAAATCAGTGGTCCACATTTTAATCAGTGTAGACTAAGATTGTTGTCTACGTTAGCATTGGTTTTCAAAGAGGCAAAACTGGGTTATTTCTTTCCCCAAAGCAGTTCCATTTAAGTGAGTAGGATTTGTGAGAATTTGAAGGAAATCTCTCGTGGAGAAGTAATCTAACAAACTATGGGAATAAAGACACTAGCCTTTTAGTCTCAAAGAGCCTCTCTCTGGGTATGTGAGTATATTGTGGCTATCCAAGGATAGCCTTGATTCTTTTCTAAGCCACCAAACAGCTGAGAATATAGAAATAGAATAACTGTCTTGCACAGTCATGATACCTAAGGTCAAAGAATTGAATGAGCACTTGGTGATTAGTCATTACATCCTTTCTCATGTTTTTGTTTTGCCAGTGGAGTACTTTCTCTTCATTCTAAGCAGTCACAACAGCTCTCCATCCCTTTTTGTAGCTTCAAATTGGTAGTCTGGAAGGAAAAGAAAATAATATGAAACACTGCATTTTGTTGGGTAGGTTATCAAATACTCAGGCACCCTGAGCAGAGGACCTGTTTTGTTGGGATAGTTGAGCCAGGTTGATTTTTCATGTTAAATATTTTTTCTGTTACTCAATGAGTAATGACTTCACTTTTGTTTCTCTCTCGGCTGTTTATGTTTTTTTAGTTTCACATTTCAAATTAGTTTCTAATAATCTGATACAACTTGTAATTGGAAATACGTGTTATGTGTGTTTACACGCATACATTTATATACATACATGCATATATGTACTACTCAGATATCTGATCCTCAGAACACCTTCAGCAAACCTTGTCGATTTTCTTTTTTTCTTTTTTTCTTTTACTTTTCTTTCTTTTTTTTTTTTTTTTGAGTTGGAGTCTCACTCTGTCTCCCACACTGGAGTGCAGTGGTCACTCCCAGCCACCGCAGCCTCGACCTGCCGGGCTCCAGTGATCCTTCCGCCTCAGCTTTCCAAGTAGCTGGAACTACAGGCACACGCTACACGCCCAGCTAGTTTTTGATTTATTGTAGAGATGAGGGCTCGCCAAATTGCCCAGGTGGGTCTCGAACCCGCGGGCTCAGGCAATCTACTCACGTCAGCCTCCCAAAGTGCTGGGATTACAGGCTGAGCCACTGAGCCTGGCTACCTTGTTGATTTTCTTCTGATCTTTTTATGATGGTACCTTGAGTATCGATACCTCTCGGGAATCAGACAGCTTAAAACCAGAGTCTTATCTTTCTCTGCTTAAGTCTCACATCTGTTTACCAAACTTCTTAGAAATTAGATCTGCTTTGAAACTTGTATTTATTTTGTGTTGAATTTACTCCTGTGCTGTAAGTTTTGTTTCTTCAGTTTCTTCTGGGATATCTTTTTCTTCTGTGCAACCTCGTCTTCTGGTTCCTTCTCAGGGAGGATCTCCCCCATGTGACGGGGAAGCTTGCTTGAGGACTAACCCGACCGGGAGCTGCTGTCACGGTGGCGTGTCCTCGGTGGTTGTTCACCTGGATGTGCTCAATAACCAGAGAATCAACATCTAAACCCTTAAGTTCAGCATTATTCTTTGCATTTTGGAGCATGTGCAGCAAAAATTCAGCACTCTTTGGGCCACTGACCCTGTGTCCAGCCCTCTGGCCAATAAGCTCCATCCTTGTAGCATCAGAATGGTCCACGTTGCTTCTGTAAAAAGCAACATCTTTCAGTTACTTGGTGACTTTTTGTATATGCATACCCTGGATGGCCTGGGCAGTCTCACACATGGTCTCAAAGTGAGCAGGAAGATTTGAACCTCTTGACTGTCAGGATTTGGTGTTTTTTTTCTGGGTCGAATGACTATGGAACCATTTTCACAGATTACCTCAGGCCACTTGAAGAGCAGGAGCTAGATTCTTGAAGCCTGATATATTTTCTCATTAGGGCTAACTCAGTCTTCATGAGAAAAATGACTTATTTAAATGCTCCCATAACTAGAGATTAATACTGAACGTATGCTCAGACTAGAGAATGACAGCAAGAAGAACATGTATCATTTTCAAAGTGGTCGTTTTACGGAGAGCTGGCTAAAACAGCTGATTTTTTTTGTCATCTTCTGACTGATAATAGCCTAACCATGCTCTTTCCAACTACTGTCCAGTGCTCCTAATAGCATCAGTGTTATGGTTCATTTTGTGAATTTGCTTTAGCTTCTGTTTTGGGACCAGCTGGTTGAAAGCTGCCCCAAGTTTGTGGAGGCTGCATGAGGCTTCCAAGAAGACAGATATAAAGAGGGGTGGAAATGATGCAGTGGTGGACAGACATGCATCCTTTATTGGCCTTTGGCTGTTTTAAGTCAGTGTTCAAGCAAGGAGAAACCATCTGCTTTTCCTTTTTGTGATTTTGAAAAGATCCCTATTTTGGCCAGGTGTGGTGCCTCATACCTGTAATCCCATCACTTTGGGAGGCTGAGGCGGGAGGATTGTTTTAAACCCAGGAGTTGGAGACCACCCTGGGCAACATAGCAAGACCTCATCTCCACAAAAAATTTAAACAATAATAATAATATAGATGAGTGCATGGTGGCTCATGCCTATAGTTCAGGTACTTGGAAGGATGAGGCAGAAGGGATTGCCTGAGCCCAGGAGATCAAGGCTGTGGTGAGCTGAAGTCATGCCACTGCATTCCAGTCTGGGCAACAGAGTGAAACCCCGTCTCTGTAATAATAATCTAGAAAAAAAAAAACTTTCATGCCAAGATGATTTTTAGTTATTTTTTATGGAAAATCGTTTTTATACAATGTCATGAGGCTGAGGTGGGAGGATTGCTTGAGCCCAGGAGTTGGAGATCAGCCTGTGCAACAAAGCAAGACTCTCCCATCTCTACAAAAAAAAATTAGGAAAATTAGCTGTGCATGGTGGCTCATGCCTGTAATCCCAGCACTTTGGGAGGCAGAGGCAGGAGGACTGCCTGAGCCCACGGGTTTGAGACCAGCCAGGGCAACTTGACGAGACCTTGTCTCTACAATAAATCAAAAAATTAGCTGGGCGTGGTGGTGCACGCTTATGGTTCCAGCTACTTGGAAAGCTGAGGCGGAAGGGTCACTTGAGCCCAACAGGTTGAGACTGTGGTAGCCGCAAGCGTGCCACTGCACTCCAGCCTGGACGACAGAGTGAGACTACAACTTGAAAACAAAGAAAAATTAGGTACCTGTACTTCCAGATGCACACCTGTAGTTCCAGATACTAGAGAGGCTGAGGCAGGAGGATCACTTACAGCCCTGGAGTTGGAGGCTGTGGTGAGTCATGATCGATGGTGTCATTGCTTTCCAGTCTGGGTAACAGTGAAACCCTGTCTCAAAAAAAAAAAAAGACTCATTCTTGGAGACAATCATTTTTTTACAGCTGTTCTAAACTCTTGTATCACACTGACAAGTGTAAAAGTGAAGTACTTTATTTCAGTGATCCACTATGTACAGGGTTGGTTCATGGGAATAAAAAGAATATGCTTGACTCATCACGCATGAAGAGTACACTGTAGGAAGTACAAAGCCGATTTCTTGGGATGATGATAAAAAAAAAGAAAAACAATCAACAACTTTTAAAAATCCAGACATTTATCTGGTTTGGGAGTTTAACCCAGGGGAAAAAACCCCTAGGGTGCTCCTACCCTGACGACCCAATGTGCAGGCTGGGTCCCTTTGATACCATAACTTACCTTACAAAAGGGGGACTCAGCATTCTCAGTGCCTTTGTGCCAGTATAATTATTTGTACACCTTTCTGAAAGCTCTCTAGACACAGTATAATCTGGAATTTACCTCTTAAGAGAACTATTGAGGCCCTAACACATTTGCTTCTGGCCAAAAAGCCTTCTAATTGTTCAACTGTAGTTAAGAATCTTTGAAGCTCCATAAGGAGGGATTCATATTTTAGAGTATGTGTGTGGTTTTTTTTTGTTTTGCTATAACTCAAACAATAGAATAAAACCTAAGCCTGGGGAGAGTTAACATTGTAATATCTGTTCGTATGGGAATTTAGCTTCTTGTGCTACCACACTCTAGAGCAGTGAAAAAAGTGTGGAAAATGCACCAATATATTCTCTCCCCTAAGAGACTGCTGTAGCAGATACCTGAATCTGTCCCAGGATTCTTTCCTGCTTACCCAGTGTGTTTCACGTTTCTCCAGGCAGCTACTCCAAGTCACCATCTTCCCATTAGTTCTGAAACCTATTCTTCATCTCTGGTCATGGAACATTTTATCATGTAAAATTTCTTAACAGCTGTCCTAGTGTCCATCCTCCTTTTTTTCTTAACAGCTGTCCTAGTGTCCATCCTCAGTTTGCAGTAAACTGTGTTTGTTCCCATTAGCCATCCTCCCTTCACCTCTCCATGAGTCTGTTTATCAGGCATATTGGAATGTAGTTTTCTTTCTTTTTTGTTGTCTCGTTTTGCTATTGGGGTAATGCTGGCCTTGTAGAATGGTTAGGAAGAATTTCCTTTTCAATTTTGTACAATAGTTTGA
Organism: Carlito syrichta; assembly: GCF_000164805.1. NCBI lineage: Eukaryota > Metazoa > Chordata > Mammalia > Primates > Tarsiidae > Carlito > Carlito syrichta. The sequence continues at coordinate 264,671 of NW_007249777.1, forward strand.
GGAGAATTGGTGTTGGTTCTTCTCTGCAAGTTTGGTAGAATTCAGCAGTGACGTCATCTTTAAGTGGTTTTAAACAAAAAGAGCAACAAAGAAAACATTATTAACTTTTAATTTTACACAGATGTCATAGTGCCCTTAAATTTACAGATGCCATTGACTTTATTGTCACCTCATTATAGGGAAAGGAATCCTTAATGGAGATGTTATATAGAATAATTACAGCTTTTGCCATTTGTTTTGGTTGGCATTAACCTTGTCAATAAAATTGTTTTAGATTATTGTTAGAAACATGCTTAATACATGACCTTTGAACCCAGTTAATTTTTTCTTGGATGTTAAAACTTTATTTTTGAAAACTGTTACAGGCAATTTGTTTTTACTGAACTACTTTGGAGGCTGAAATTTTATAAGGAACAGAATTGAAAAGAACTCAGAAAAAGAAAGTGGATTCAGACTGATAGACTTGTATCATTTCCCAAAGAAAACAAAAATAGTGAGAGCCCAGTACAAAGACTGTTTAAGAAAACAGCAAGTATCACTTCGCATCTAAATATGTCCAGATTCTTTATGAAATGAAAAAATGAAGATTTACATCAAGCTTTCATGTTTATGGAATAATGGACCCAGAGATGAATATGTGATGTGGTCCGTATAATATTAGAATAAAATATGATCATGAAAATCAATGCATATGGCCTTACTGCCTTTTTAATATTGAGCACCTTCAATAATTGAATCTATATTCTTTATATTAAGAACAGTAAAAATAGTCTCAGAAGTTGTTCCCTTTTGGAGCCCGGCCCACTCATATTTACCTGACCCAGTCAATTAGTTCAAGCCCAGTATTTTGAATTAATTAAAGTGTCTGATAAAATCTGACTTGCTATTAATGTTAGCTCTGAAGTAATTTTATTTAGAAATTTGTAACAATAGAGTTTTTTTCTATCAGTAGTTTAAGGTATGAACCAGGTATTGAAATCCTTAGATTTATTAACTATAATTGAATTACTTATGTATAGAATTCTCTTTAACTAATATTCCCTTGCTATTTGTATATCTCTTAGCATGTTTCCAAATAATTTTTATTTCCTGCGGAGGATTAGAGACATAACCTGACAGCTTTAGAGATGATGGTGATTGCTGTCTGAACATGTTTGCCTTCAGTAAATGTGTTTACTTACTTGGATATAGACCTCTGCATATCATTTTGTAGTCAGGTTTTAGGTAAAGTGCATGGGCTTTTCCTAAAATGCCCTATCTTAGACTGTCAAATCAGAAGCCTCAAGAGTTCAGGTCAAGTTGCAGTTAGAAATACATTTGAGCCAGGCACAGTATCTCACGCCTGTAATCCCAGAACTTTGAGAGGCCAAGGTGGGAGGACTGCTTGAGGTCAGAAGTTGGAGACCAGCCTAAGCAACATAATGAGACCTTGTCTCTACAAAAAGTAAAAAAAAATTAGCCAGGTGTAGTGGCACACGCCTATTGTCTCTGCTACGCAGGAGGCTGAGGCAGGAGAATCACCTGGACCCTGGAAGTTGAGGTTGTGATGAACCATGGTTGTGCTACTGCACTCTAGCCTGGGCAACAGAGTGAAACTTCAACTCAAAAACAAAAACAAAAACAAAACATTTGAATAATGTCACCGAGATTCCATTAGAATATGGAATTTTAGCTTAATTTTTTTGTCCTTTGATTAGTACATATGGTAGATCTGAATTTAAATACAACTTAAATTTCCTATATTTGGAGAGAATTGGTAACATACCCAAAGCACTCATCTTTCAGCACTCACATCAGCTTCAAATGGTAGTGGAGCCTAAGGGAGTTCTGTTCAGCCGTAGTGAGGCTGGTTATAACCTACAGTGTGGCTTCTCTCTAGTGGAAAATGTCATATTCTTGAACATATGGTTATTCTGAGACTTGTGGTTAGCCCAGGTAAGAATCTTTGCCTGTCTTAGAGTGACAGATACTTGAGGTGGATTTAGTCTCTTCAGGAAGGTACTGCTGAATGTAAATTCAATTCTATTGACTGCACATGAAGGTGTAACTGAATGCAGGAAAAAGAAAACTTTCTGGGGCAAAGTTTCCTGTTTTTTCAGTAGATATTTTGGGATAGTTCTATGGGAGATGAGTTTCTCTGCAGATCACTTTCCTTGGTTATGTTGACAGACATGGGAATGTTCTCTTCCATCTGGTCTCTTTACTTTTATGAGTGTCACTGCACTCGGGAGCAGTTTCTCAGGAAATTGGGAGATTGTTAAAACATAAGCAGGACTTTTAAGAAGTAAAGATTGTATTTAGAAGATAAAATTTAAGGCAGATAGAACTAGTCATGACATCACCTTACAGTGTGCAATAATTAGGCTTTTGGGACCCAAGGTATAAATATTAATTTTTTCCCCATATACTGAGCTTAGATACTAATGTGCACTAATACCAGCAGTATATGAAATATGACCATTTTTCAAAGGTGATGCCTAATTGAAAATGTCAGATTATTTTGTGGCTTAAAATGAAAATCAAAATTTTCATTTGAATAAGATGTGTAATGAATAAGATTTGAGATAAAATATAGACTCCTTCCTGCCAAAGACTTATGAAATTTATGAAAAAAATTGTATATTCAGGTAAAAAATTATAAATTCAAATTTTGCCCTTAAAACCCTTGTTCCGGCAAACAAAAAGATGGTTCTTGTAAGAGAGTGCTTTTCAGAATTTCCCCATGTCTTAAACTGTTGGAAAGATTATTTTGATGAAGATCCTTCCGTTCCTCCTCCTGTGTACTTGCCTTTTAAGCCTTTTCCCGGAAGATACTTTTGATACCCAGTTTTGCTTTCCCTAGTTAGGAAAATACTGTGCCTCTCTTTCTGCACAGAATTATTCTAAAACTTCCCTGCTCACCACAGAACCCCAGCTGCACTACCTCACTCCCCTCAGCAGAGGACCTTGCCTTTTTTCTTGTTCAGCTAATAGGTGGGATCACAGTGCTGGGTTTCCACAGCCCCTCCAAGCCGACTTCAGTCATCTGGTCTCTAACTCAAGACTGATGGTTCTCAACCAAGGGCAATTTTGCTGCCTCCCACCCCCCACCTCGGCCTCCTCCCCCGCCCCCGGGATGTTTAGCAATGTCTGGAGACGTGTTTGGTTGTCACCGCTGGGTTTGGGGGTGCCACTGGCATCCAGTGAGCAGGAAAGGTCAGGAGGCTGCTCCACCCTGTCTGATGTGCTGAGGCGGAGGATCCTTGCTGTCATCTAGGAAGGCCTGTCCTCCTTTGGTCCTAAGCTTAATTTCTCGATGTCCTTTTCCACTCAGGAGGCTGCTTCATCAAATACCTTTTTTCCTGTATTCTTGAGTTTTCCCTCTTCACTGGGCCCAGGATTTCCAGTTAAAGTGCTCAACTCACTCTTAGAAAAACAGTAAAACCTTTCTCGTCACCTTCTGGGTACTTTTCTAGTTCATGGTCTCTTTATTCCTTTGTGGAAAGATCTTTGGGAGGAGTGTTTTCATTTGTCTCTTTCATCTTCCTCTAATTCCACAGTGCACTGTGGGACTTCTCTGTGGACTTCTCACCAGTCCCCTGAAATTGCTCTTTCTGAAGTTACCAGTGATCTAATGACCCAGTCCAGCAGCTGTTTTCATAGCTTATCTTGACAGCTTAGCAGCATTTACTGATAGTGATGTGTGTCTTCCTGAAATTTTATTTCTTTTACTTTGCACACACTCTCTTGCATCCATCATCAGTCTTTTTTTTCCTTCTTTGAATTCTACAGCTTCCCATGTGTTCCCACGTGTTCACACACACTCATCCACACAGGATTTCACTCAGGAGCAACAACACACCAGTGACTATACCACTAACACTCAGGTCTGCCTGACTTTCTACAGACGGTCTCTTGCTGGATATCCCATATGCATCTCACACTTAATCCCCCAATTTTCTTTCCCAAATTCCCACCAGAAATGCTCTTTTCCCTGGTCTCACTGCTTGACATTCCCATTCTTTCCATCTCTCAAGTTAGAGACTAGGAGGTCATTCTCTTTTGAACTCATCCCTCAGTGACAAAGTTGTCAGGATTTTTACTCACTGAACATAACTGAAGTTCATATTTACATTGCCATTGCTTTAATTCAGCCCTTCATTATCTGTTTACTTGACTGTTCCAGTAGCTTTAAAACTGTCTTCCAGGCTCAGATCCGGTGCGGTGGCTCATACCTGTAATCCCAGCACTTTTGAAGGTTCAGGGGGAAGGATTGCTTGAGCACAGCCTAGGCAAAGGAATAAGAACATGTCTCCTTAAAAAATCAAAAAATTAGCTAGGTATGGCAGCCGTGCACCTGTAGTCCCAGAGGATTGCCTGAACTCAGGAGATCAAGGCTTTGGTGAGCCGTGATCATGCCACTGCACTCCAGTCTGGGCAGCAGAGTGAGACCCTGACTAGAAAAAAAAAATCTAGATTCAACACTCATAAGTGTGTTCTCTGCAGTGCTTGCTGGAGTATTTTTTTTTTTTCCTAGAATTTTCTTAGGTAAAGAGAGTGTAGCCCCTGGTACTGCATTACCAGGGTTTAAATTGAGGACAAGTCATTTTTCTTTTTGCTGCTTCAAAATTCTCAGTGGGAATGAAGATTCATCTCGAAAGGTTAACGTAGGGGTGAGTGATTAAATACATGCAAAGCACGTGGAGCAACACCTGGCACTTCAGTGCCCAAATGTTAGCTGCTGTTATTTTAGTTCTATCATCATTAATACTGTAATACACATCTGAACACTTAGTAACCAAAAGTTCTTCATTGGTGTGATAATCTCCAAAAAAAATTCCAGCTGCTTAGTCTGACATGCTGGATTCGTTAAGATCTGTGTGCCTTTCCAGTCTCTTCTCGTCTCTATCGTAAATACCACGTGTTTCAGCAAATGGACACTGTTAACATTTCTCCAGTGCTTTTGCTGCTGTCTTGCTGGTTCTTCTGCCTGAAGTGCAGTCCTCACTTTCGTTGTCCCATTCCTCTTCTAGCCATTCTCTTCTCACTACAGACCTTTATTATAGAACTTGGCAGTTATGGTGCAATTACTTGTTGACTTGTCTTTTTTTTTAACTAATGAACTCCTTGAGGCAGCGATCAGATCTTACTAACGCTTCTAGTGACATGTGTGACTCAGTACACATTTAGTAAAAATTTGTTGAAAGCGTAAATGAACATTAAAAAGAAAGAATCTTTTAAAAAACTGCCAAGAGCTGGAAAAATTAGTCCTTTGAGGCCCAAAGCCTTGTACCAGCTTGTTTGGCATCACTTGGAAGCTTGTAAGAAACACAGAGTCTGAGGTTCCATGGCAGATTCACTGAAGCAGGTTCTGCATTTTAAAAGACCCTCAGGTGATTCTAAGGCAGGATAGAATTAGAGAAACAGTGCTCAAGTTCATTTTGCTTCCCCCAACAAACATGTATTTGATGTATTCCCAGTCTTATTTTTGTTTTGGGATTTTTTTTCTTTGTCAGAGTCTCTTTCTCACCCAGACTGGAGGGCAATGGCACAGTCGTGGCTCACAGCAGTACTGAATTCCCAGGCTCAGGAGATCCTTCCACCTCCGCTTCTCATGTAGCTGGGGCTACAGGCACATACCACCACACTTGGCTTATTTTTTATTTTTATTTTTATTTTTTTTTAGAGATGAGGTCTCTCACTGTGTTGCCCAAGCCGGTCTTGAACTCCTGACCTCAAGTGATCCTTCCACCTTGGCTTCCCAAAGTGCTGGAATTACAGGCATGAGCCACCACATCTGGCCCAAGTCTTATTTGTGATATTTATGTAGATTAAAAGAACAGAATGTTTATAAATAGGCTTAATGGCAAGAAAAGTAAAATGAAAATTTAAAGGTAAGGGTAAATATATAATTTTTTCCCACAGTTTAAGACCACGGTTAGCAGAAGCCATTATGTGACATTTGGTGGAGATATCATTTTTTTTAAAACTAGAAGTGCTCATTAGTGTATTTAAGAGTTGTATGTGATACCACCTTTAATATTCATAACACGAGCCATGAGTGCATTTCTCATGTGAATATTTTTACTTTGCCTATAGATTGAATTTCATTAAATCTTGGGTTAGAAGACTGTGGATTTGGATTGAGGGAATACATTTATAGACCTGTTTGGCCCTTCCTGATATTTTGGTAGGCTCCCCAAAGCTTATCCTGAATCTTACCTTACCCAGTAGATACTGGCCATGCACCCATATGGAGTGAATATAATAAGGTGTGAAAGATTAAGAAAGGTATCATTGGTAAATGAGATGAAAGTATTGGAAACCATCAAGGCTTTATTATTTAAAAGTTACTGTAAGCACTGTACTTCAGGCCAGCCACTTTAGAGAGATATTTCTTCTGTGCTTTTTTCTTTTTTGAGTCGGAGTCTCACTTTGTCACCCAGGCTGGAGTGCAGTGGCCCACTGGCTCACACAGCCACCGCAGCCTTGACTTGCTAGACTCAAGCAATCCTTCCGTTTCAGCCTTCCAAATAGCTGTAATCACAGGCATGTGCCATCATACCCAGCTGTGTTTTAACATATAAAGGCAACTACTATTATATGACATGACTTTTGTACAGTAAATGTTTCATCACAGTAGTAAAGTTTCTGTTAAAGTATTTCCAAAAATATGGAAAATTTGATATGTTTTAAATTAATGGACCTCAGGAGTTTGAGCCTCCGATGAGTCATAATCCTGCCACAGCACTCCAGTCTGGGTGACAGAATGAGACTCCGCTAAAAAAATTTTTTTTTAAATTAATGAGCCTAAAAAAATGACAGCTCAAAGTTAAATGTTTTGATCAGACATGTAGTGTTCCAAGTTTCTTGTTAGATTCTTTGAAACAGTTTACATAACTTTCTTCTTAACATGAAACTTTCAACCTGATTCTAAAACTCAAATGCAGATGCATGGGGAGTGAGAGATGCAGAGGGTATGTTACCATGTGCCTATCATTGGCCCATAGGAACAAGTTCATACTAAATTTAGGTACTTATTGAACAACATGTATATTTCAAGTACCTCAGTAGAGAAAAGTTAGAGATAGTATGTAATTGAGAAACATATCAGGGTATTGACAGAACACAGTCTTTGCCTTCAAAGGAGCTCATCCTTCAGTGCGAGATAGCCAGCCAACAATATTCCAATGTAATGTCCATATTGCTTTAACAGAAGGATATTTGAATGCAGCTAGACCACAGGAGAAGGACACCAGTTGCTAGATTTCAGTGAGAAGATACATTTTTTGTTGTTGTTTGAGTTGGAGTCTCACTGTGTCACCCAGGCTGGAGAGCAGTGGCACACTCTTGGCCATCGCAGCCTCAACCTGTTGGACTCGGGTGATCCTTCCCCTTCCAGCCTTTCAAATAGCTTGGAACTACAGGCACGTGCCACCCTGCCTGGCTAATTGTTTTTTAAAATTTATTGTAGAGATGAGGGCCTGTCAAGTTGCCTAGGCTGGTCTCGAACCCACAGGCTCAGGCAGTTCTCTTACCTCAGCCTCCCAAAGTGCGTGAACCACCATGCCCAGCCAAGATGCATTTTTGTTTCAACAGATTAACTCCCTAAATTTCAATATCCTTATCTTTAAAAATGAGGATGATCACCACACCACACCCCCCCACCCCAGGCTCGGTGGTGAGACCTCATCTCTACAATAAAAAAAAAATTAGCCAGGCGTGGTAGCGCGTGCCTGTAATTCCGGCCACTCAAAAGGCTGGAGTGGAAGGATCTCCAGAGCCCAGCAGGTAGAGCCCAACCCGCTCCCGGCCACTGCAGCCACTGCACTCCAGTCTGAGCAACAGAGTGAGACTCCAACTCAAAAAAAAAGAAAAAGAAAAAAAATGAGGGTGATCAATATCTACCTATAAGGCTTATTGTGAGGATTAAATGCAAATGCAGGCTCAGGGCTTAGTTCAATACGTACAAGACTGCACAATCAGTGTCAGCTGCTACTAATGAGAAGCAGCAGCTACTATGTAACAGTAGAGACTCTTTCCTTCTGTCTGTGATTTCTGGCTCCCTTCCTTTCTTCTTCTTTTCTTTCTTTTTTTTTTCCCAAATACTCATGGACCCAGTCTATGAATTTGAAGGAAGCATCTCTAAAATTTTGGAGGTCAGATTTAGGTTTCTTGGCAAGTTTTCTTCTTCCTATTGTTCTCCCTCCCCCACCCCCAATGAATAACCGTAGTATCTACTTTATCTAAAGTTTCTAGAACATTAATGGTGTGGTCCTTTTACAGTATGGTATCTCATATCCTTCAAGATTGGTACTATCCAATATGGTAGCTCTTAGTCACATATGGTTATTTAAGTTTATTAAAACTTAAAATTTCATATCTGAATCACACCAGCCACACTTAAATATTCAGTAGCCACATTTAGCTAGTGGCTGCCAGGTTGGGCAGCAAAAATATAGAATATTTCCAGAAAGTTCTATTTTATAGCAGTATTCTAGGACAGGAGTTGCTGATAACATAGGACCTAGAGAGTGGGCTGTTTACCATAGTAATTTTATGATTCAAAATTCTCTGTATTTTAATTTTTTTAAAGCCTATCACCTCTGGCTATTTTTTATTAAGGAGTTATGGTGCTTGGCAGTTTAGATTTGTAATTTTATAAACATAAGCGCTGCACTGGTGACTTGAATTTTAAGACATCTATTAAAATATCTTGGTTTCTTATTTTCTAATCCAATTCAGTAAAGTTTTAAAACTAATTTTAGACACATCTTTAAAATGTTATTTCTGATTTAAAATAACAGAATGTTTGATTACAATAAACATATTCAAAAGACTGCCTTAATTCCTTCTTTCTTCCTCAGTCTTTTATATTTGCAATTTATTTTTTCTGAGCAACTCACTTGTATTTTCCAAATGCACACAGTATTCGTTTGGAGTGTTTCCTACTTAACTGCCATTTACATCTATGTTATTACTTGTAGCAGAAACACAAACATGCTGACAGATAATTTTTAATAAATCAGCTTATCCTTACAAATAACAAAAAACTAAAAAGTTATCTACTGACCACTGCTGGCAAAATTACAGTGCATTGGAAGTGTTCAGTTATACAAACATCCTGGTTCAGTTTGCCAAGAACTCATCCATAATTCTTCCTAAAAGTGTCCTCCTGTGTAGCTATCAGGATCTTTCCAGAGTGACTTACTGAAAATTCTGTAGCCCTAAAAGTGATGTTTCTTGCTTTCTTATTTCTTGGAATAAAAACAAATAAGATTTAAAATATTACAAGTAAATACTGAGTTTATTTCATACTATGAAATATGCTTTAAAAAAAATCTTTTTTTTGAGTTGGAGTCTCACTCTGTCACCTAGACTGGAATGCAGTGGCATGCTCACAGCCACCCCAGTGTCAACTTGCTGGGCTCAGGTGACCCTTCCACCTCAGTCTTCCAAGTAGCTGGAACTACAGGTGTGTGCTACCACGCCTGGCTAATTTTTGATTTATTGTAGAGATGAAGTCTTGTAGAGTTGCCCAGGTCGGTCTTGAATCCGTGGGCTCAGACTATCCACTCACCTTGGCCTCCCAAAGTGCTGGGATTACAGGCTGAGCCACCAAGCCCGGCTCTGCTTTTTTAAAATTTAAGGATGTATACAATTCAGGATTAGGTAGGTAAAAAATCATCATACAGGTAAAGTTTGGGCCTCTCTTTGATCCCCACTTCACCTATTTTAAGATTAGGTCATACTATGAAATATGTTATTGCCATGTTGCCCTGTTCAATTTACTGTATACTTTATGAAGCCATATTCTGTATAATATAGAGAGAGATCAGTTATAATTAGTAATGAATATTACAGCAATTCTGAAAAATTGGACATCAGATCAGAGTTGGAGATAAAGAGAGTAACCCTTTAATTTAATATTTTTTTGAGTCAGAGTCTCACTCTGTCATCCAGGCCTGGAGTGCAGTGGCACGATCATGGCTCACTGCAGCCTCAACCCCTGGGCTCAGGTGATCCTCCCACCTCAGTCTTCCCAGTAGCTGGGTCTATAGGTCCACACCACCATGCCCAGCAAATTTTTGTATTTTATGTAGAGTTGAAATCTCACTATGTTGCCCAAGCTGGCCTCAAACTCCTAGGCTCAAACAATCCTCCTATCTTGACCTCCCAAAGTGCTGGGATTACAGGCATGAGCCTCTGCACCCAACCTCAGCAATTTTCTTTTCTTTTTTTTTTTTTGAGTTGGAGTCTCACTCTCACCCAAACTGGAGTGCAGTGGCCGCTCCCGGGCACCACAGCCTCGACCTGCTGGGCTCCGGCGATCCTTCCACCTCAGCCTTCCAAGTAGCTGGAACTACAGGCGCACACTACTACGCCCGGCTAATTTTTTTGATTCATTGTAGAGATGAGGTCACACCAAGTTGCCCAGGCGGGTCTCACCTCGGCCTCCCAAAGTGCTGGGATTACAAGCTGAGCCACCGAGCCCGGCCAGCAATTTTCTTTATATAAAAATAAATACCATTAAAATGGTAACCATTACGGTATGCACCTTTTACCACAATTTCTAAAAATAATGAATACCAAGCCACATGAGAGTTTTTCATCCTTGGTAGGCTTTATTTGCCATGGGTATATCCTGTTTTGTTTTGTTTTGTTTAATTTTAGTGCAAAATAGTCATAGAGAGAAACCTTTAATAATGGCAGATTATATGTATCTTTGGGGCTTTCAAAATCAAAATTATTACAACCAACATCTAATGTTTCTATCTTCTGGGTACTGAATAGGGCACGTAAGAAATACATTCCATCCTTTAAATTAACCTCAAGATGTTAGTGTGATAAAATAGAAGATCCATTGCTTTTTATCCTGGGTTGGAGGAAGGAGCTGACTTAGCTTCTTTTGTCTCCTGTCATGGCCGTGTCAGCAACTTCTACAAGTAGAAAACACTGTAACTTCCAGAATCTGTAATGAAGAGCTGGCGAAGATCCTCAGATGTTGGTAACAGGAAAACAGCATTGTTTTTGTTTTAAGATCTTTACCTAAGAGATAGTTGAGGACAAAGAATTTTCCTAAGTATAGCCCCAGTTCCCAGGAACAGTCCTTGATATTTGAGGGTTACTCAGATACTTGCTTAAAACATTTTTTGATAGGTATTCAATGGGGTGCAATTTGATAATAAAATACATAAATGGTGGTAGCTATTTATCAAGCCAATTTTATATGTTAGCATTTTGTTTGAGAGACCAAGTGAGGATGGAGGCATCAGGAAATTCTGTAAGGGTTATTGTCTTCAGGGAACTTGGCAAATTGACGAGGGGAAGAGGAGGACCCTGAAGAGTTGTGTGATAAATATACAAGGTTGAATAGAGTCAGAGTGCTAAAGTAGCTGATGAAGATGTGACATGCTTCAGGTGAAGAGAAAGGGAATGTCTTGGTGACCAGATTTACAGTGGAAATGGGATTTGAGATAGGCCTTGAAGGATGACCCTGAAGACTGAGGAAGGGTGGAAGGTATTCCATGCAGCTAGGACACTTAGTAACTGGAACAAAGGTATGAATCTTAGAGTCAGCCCTTGGAAGGTTGGTGAAATGTGAGCTCCATCTGACTGGAGCCTGAAAGCTCACTTAGGAGTAAGGTGAGACGTGGTTGACTTGGTTAAATGAGACCGGGTTATATAGGATCGCAAGCATCAGAATCTGAGTAGTTCATAGTTCACATAGACGGGGGGAACCGTTCACTTTAGTATAGGTTCTCATACTGAAAAATGATTTGTTGGACCGAAGTTAAAAGAGATCAATTTTGTACGTTTTCCGTGGCTGGGAGAATGGGAGTGGAGCCTAGTTCATGGGTGTGCTCCATAGAGCATGCACCCGCCCCCACCCAGTGGAGAGTAACACTTGCAAATGTCACAGAAGGCCTGGGCCCAGGCAGAATTTTAAGTAGATGATTACCTTTTGCCTTTTTTCACTATTTCTCCTCTTTTTTCTCTCTTCATTGCCCCAGAAGATGCTAATTTTACAATAGATTTGTCTAGATGCTAGACAGGTTGCTGTTATTCAGTGCATTAGTGACTGGAGATAATCTATTTTAAAACACAAAGAGGCTGAGCACAGTGGCTCACACCTGTAATCCCAACACTTTAGGAGGCTGAGGCGGGACAATCACTTGGGCCCAGGAGTTTGAAACCTGCCTAGGCAACATGGCGAGACCTTGTTTCTATAAAAAATAAAAATAAGCCAGACGTGATGGTGTGCACCTGTAGTCCCAGCTACTTAAGAAACTGAGGCTGAAGGCTCACCTGAGCCCAGGAGACTGAGGCTGTGGTAGCCATGATCATGCCACCACTGCACTCCAGCCTGGGTGACCAAGTGAAATCCTAACTAAAACAAAACAAAACAGAAAACCAAGCTGGGCTCGGTGGTTCAGCCTGTAAACCTGCGCCTTTGGGAGGCTGAGGTGAGTGGATTGCCTGAGCC
>NW_007249777.1:277290-277794 GCF_000164805.1 Carlito syrichta
GGCTGGGAGCGGCCACTGCACTCCAGTCTGGGGGACAGAGTGAGACTCCAACTCAAAAAAAAAAACCAAACCAAAAAACCCGTAAAGCCTTACTTTAATTAAGTGACTTTGGTAAACCAAGAGCTTTCCTTGTCAGACTTTCTTTTTTTTTTTTCTCTCACTTTCAGACTTTCAATATAGTTAATAATGAAATGGCAGGTGATTCAACACTTGGACGGGGCACTCTGCCCTATGGAATCACCCTGCAGAAGAGGCATTTCTATAAGCATATCTCATGTCTTCCTCAAAGTTGGACAATGGATGCTTGATATTAGAACACCCAAAGGATTTGTTTAAAATTCAGACTGAGGGGAGCTGAAAGCTTTGGGAATAGGTAGAGGAAACCTCCATCTTTTTCTTCTTTTTTTTTTTTTGAGTTGGAGTCTCACTCTGTCCCCCAGACTGGAGTGCAGTGGCCGCTCCCGGCCACCGCAGCCTCGACCTGCTGGGCTCCGGCGATCCTTC
>NW_007249777.1:277854-326541 GCF_000164805.1 Carlito syrichta
TGGGCTCCGGCGATCCTTCTGCCTCAGCCTTCCGAGTAGCTGGAACTACAGGCGCGTGCTACCATGCCCGGCTAATTTTTTGATTTATTGTAGAAATGAGGTCTCGCCAAGTTGCCCAGGCAGGTCTCGAACCCGCCAGCTCAAGCAGTCCACTCACCTCAGCCTCCCAAAGCATGGGATTATAGGCTGAGCCACCGAGCCTGGCCAAAACCTCCATCTTTAGCCAACAGTTCAGGTGATTGATATGCATATTAAATTTTGAGATCCACTGGCTAAGAAATTCTAATTTCCTATGGAATTTACTCTAGCAAGTCTTAGATTTCTTTTCTTAAATGCTAGGTTCTTTCTTTTTTTTTTTTTGAGTTGGAGTCTCACTCTGTCGCCCAGACTGGAGTGCAGTGGCCGCTCCCGGCCACCGCAGCCTCGACCTGCTGGGCTCCGGCGATCCTTCCGCCTCAGCCTTCCGAGTAGCTGGAATTACAGGCATGCACTACCACTCCCGGCTGATTTTTTGATTTATTGTAGAGATGAGGTCTCACTGCCCAGGCGGGTCTCGAACCCGCGGGCTCGGGCAATCCACTCACCTCAGCCTCCCAGAGGCGCGGGATTACAGGCTGAGCCACCGAGCCCGGCTCCTAGGTTCTTTTTTAGTGGGCATTTCCTAGTAACCTAGATTACATGTGGCAGTTTATTCTCAGTTGAAAGCCAAAAGAACATCCAATAATCTTCCAGTGTTAGGGCCCAGTTTTGCATCATTTCTTAGAGTGTGAGCAATTCTTGTTGCTTAGTGAAACAGAGTTCCGCCTTTGAAAGGTTGAATGCTATCCACATAGCATCTCATCCTGTGTGTTTGTGTTTGAAGTGCCCAATTTCGTTCAGTCAGATTCCTCTATAAGAATGTCGTTACCAGTTTTTAGAGTTGAATGATTTTGGCTCTATCTCTTAAAATGCTAATTTTAAAATCACGGCTGGGTACAATGGCTCATGCCTGTATTCCCAGCACTTAGGGGAGACTGAGGCAGGAGAGTGACTTAAGCCCAGGATTTTGAGACCACCTGGGCAACATAGCAATACCTCCTCACTGCAAAAAAATTAGCTGGGTGTGGTGGTGCATGTCTGTAATCCCAGCTCTCAGGAGGCTGAGGCAGGAGGATCACGTGAGCCCAAGAGGTTGAAGCTGCTGTGAGTCATGATCATGCCACTGTACTCTAGCCTGGGTGACAGAATGAGACCCTGACTCAAAAATAAAGAAAAAAGAAAGAAAAAAACTATTATAATAATTAGACTCTTCCTTAGTGTATTATAATAACCATTAAACTTGTATTTTAAAATTTTAGTAACTTAACTATCTAGTCTTTAGGGGGAAAAGTTAAAAGAGGAATCCCATAACAGTCCCCAAAGTTAGACATGTACATGAAGTTAGAGGTGTACAGGGGTGAGAGGGCAGGTTGGTAATTAAGTGTAATTTACTTCTTTCTGAGTAAAAATTCAAACACAAGACCTTAGAGTTGCCGGGTCATTCATTGCACTTGGCTTTCCTTTAGCTCTGTTGTACATGGTTAGCATCAATGTGATTAAATTCAGGCTGCTACCACTTTATTTGACAAGTGAATCAGAAAAAATAATCTCATTATATTCATTTTAGGTGGCGTTCGGGATGGAACCTGGAAATATGTATTTCCCATAACTGTAACACATAATATAGCATGCTACTCTTCATTCTGGATTCATGGTAACTTTGAAACTAAAATGTTTCTTTCTAGTGTGTCCACACTGAGTGTTATCCTTAAACTAGAACCTCTTGCATACAGTGTGAGAAGAGCACCAATAGGAGGGAAGCAGTTGACCTATCCACACTTGAGTTAGTCTGTGAAGCTGAGAGCTGTGTTTATTTAAGAACAGAAGGAGCTGCAATAACACACTTTGCATTAGACATATTAACATGCAGACTATCTTCTTTCTAAGAAAAGCATCCTAACAAGGCAGACTTGTTCCTACTTTTTTCTTTCTTTCTATATATCTCCTGTGTTGATTTTTGTTTTGGATTGTTTCCATTGGCTTAAACATGTGTGTCTTTTTAAAAGAAAGGAGAAAGCATTTTGTAGTTAACAGTGTTTCAAGACTCCCTCATAATGCAGGTCAATTACATCAGACTATATAATGTAGTTAGTTTGATGTAGACTTTTTAGCTTTCAGCTTAGTTGTGTATTTAATTAATTAATTTGTTCATTTATTTATTGAATCGGAGTCTCACTCTGTCGCCCAGGTTGGAGTGCAGTGGCACGCTCACGGCCACCCCAGCATCGACCCACTGGACTCAGGCGATCCCTCCGCCTTCCAAGTAACTGGAACTACAGGCACACACTACCACACCCGGCTAATTTTTTGATTTATTGTAGAGATGAGGTCTCACCAGTTTGCTCAGTCTGGTCTCGAATCCTTGGGCTGAGGCAATCCCCTCACCTCGACCTCCCAAAGTGCTGGGATTGCATGCTTGAGCCCAGCCAGTTTTGTATTTAAATGAGAAACAAGTAACTAACTGGATCACATCAAGGTGGGTGTTCGGTAGAGAGTCTCACCCATAAAAGACCTAATCAATAAGTTTCCACATAGAAAGAGGACCTTTTTTTCACTCAAGTTGGAGCTTCATTCTGTCGCCCAGGCTGGAGTACAGTGGTACAATCACGGCTCACCAGAGTCTCGACCTTTTGGGTCATCAGTCCTTTTGCCTTAGCCTCTCAAGGAGCTGGGACTACAGGTACATACCACCATGCCTGACTAAGTTTTTTATTATTTGTAGAGACAAGGTCTTGTGTGTTGCCAGGCCGGTCTTGAACTCTTGCGCTCAAGCAGTCCTCCCACCTCGTCCTCCCCAAGTGCTGGGATTACAGGTGTGAGCCACTGTGCCCAGCCTGAGTAACTTTCATGTAAATTTGTGTTTCCTTTTAGGAATATTGGCACTTTACCCAATTCAGTCATTTTGGGGGTCAGTTTTTTCAAAGTGACATTAGTTTGTTTTGCCAAATGAATTTATCAAATGGATTCATCTAACCAAAAATTTTTAAAACTTTGGTACTCTATCCTAAATTTTGTTGTGAAAGCCTCTCACACTGGGTTCATAATGCCTGCTTCCTTTCTGTTGTCCTCAGCACCATTATTTTTCCTCTTCTTGTCTTTTGTAATAGTATTTATTTCATAATAATTTTATTTATTTGTTTTGAGTTGCAGTCTCACTTTGTCGCCCAGGCTGGAGTGCAATGGCATGCTTATGGCCACCGCAGCCTCAACCTACTGGGCTCAGGCAATCCTTCTACCTCAGCCTTCCAAGTAGCTGAAACTACAGGCATGTGCTATCATGCCTGACTAATTTTTCTTGATTTAATGTAGAGATGAGGTCTCCCCAAGTTGCCCAGGGTGGTCTGGAACCCTTGGGCTCAGACAGTCCTCCTGCCTTGGCCTCCCAAAGTGCTGGGTTTACAGATGTCAGCCACTGTGCCCAGCTTGAGTAACTTTCATGGGAAGATTTATTTCATTTCCTCTTAGGAATACTGGGACTTTACCCAATTCAGTCATTTTTTTGTCAGTTTTTTCAAAGTGACCTTAATTTGTTTTGACAAATGAATTTATCACATGGATTCATCTAACCAAAAATTTTTAAAACTTTGGTACTCTATCCTAAATTTTGTTGTGAAAGCCTCTCACCCTGGGTTCATAATGCCTGCTTCCTTTCTGCTGTCCTCAGCACAGTTGTTTTTCCTCCTTTTGTAATGGTATTTATTTCATGATATTTTAATATTAAATATACGTTCATCATAAATAAATCAACCAGTACCACAGGATATCAAGTAAGAAAAGCATAATTAGCCAACCAGCCTGATCCTTCTGTGAGGCAAGCACTGTTACCAGTTCCTTGTGTGTTTTCCTAGATGTTTCCAGTGCGTGTAAGTCTGTCACTAATTTTTTCATAAGCTCTTTCACGAAACCGATCATCATTTTGTACTGCTTGTATAATATTCTGCTATTCGGTTAACCGTATTTTAGCTCGCCTGTTTTCTCTCGAGGAACATGTTTTCCCATCTACCTTTTTCTACCCTTACCAGCAGAGTTTCCAATAATGTTCCCCTCCTCTACTGAGGAACATTTCCGTTGCTTTTTGTTTTTCTTATATCCGGTCTTGGCAGAGTTTTAAATGATGTTATCCTTCTTTTGGACATGTGACTTTCGGGTACTGTCGAGGCTTCGGTATTCACATAGAATTTCTTGACTTAATGCCTATACTTTTTTTTAAAAAATTTCTTTTTGAGTCGGAGTCTCTGTCACCTGGGTTGGAGTCGGAGTCTCTGTCACCCGGGTTAGAGTATAGTGGCACGCTCATGGCCGCTGCAGTCTCAACCTGCTGGGCTCAGGCGATCATTCCACCTCAGCCTTCCAAGTAGCTGGAACCACAGGCATATACCACCACATCTGGCTAATTTTTTTGATTTATTGTAGAGACAAGGTCTCACCAAGTTGTTTAGGCTGGTCTCAAACCCCTGGACTCAGGCAGTCTTCTCACCTTGGCCTCCAAAGTCCTGGGATTACAAACTTGAACCACCGCGCCCAGCCTAATACTTACACTTTTAAAAGCCATGAATTTTTCCAGGGAGTTAGTATAACTTTTAGAAAACTGCCTTTGTTGTGTGCTGTGTTCCCTTTATGTGAGTAAAGCATTAGCCTGCAGGCTGAGAGTAGAGAGTGTGAAACAGAGGTCAGGCACTGCTTAAAGGCTCACTGTGGGCTTCCCTGTTGGTGTCATCTTTCACTACTAGAAGCTCAATGTCTATTCTCTTTTTTTTTGAGGGGGGGGTTGGGATCTCACTCTCTTGCCCGGGTTGGAGTGCAGTGGCATGCTCACAGCCACCACAGCCTCGACCTGCTGCACTCAGGTGATCCTTCCCCCTCAGCCTTCCAAGTAGCTGGAACCACAGGTACACACCACCACACCCGGTTAATTTTCTACTTATTGTAGAGATGAAGTCTTGCCAAGTTGTCCAGTCTGGTCTTGAACCCCTGGGCTTAGGCAATCCTCTCACCTCTACCTCCCAAAGTGTTGGGATTACAGGCATGAGCTACCACGCTTGGCTCAATGTGTATGCAATGTGTGATTCTGGAGCCTATTTTATGGATATACTCGGTTGAGGAGAAGCTGTGTGGTGGCCACTACTTTACCAGTTGTTAATACGTATATTCCTTGAGCCAGAAACATAGTTTCCCCCATCCCACCCCCGGAATGAAAGAGAAGATATCGCAGGCCACAGAAGCAGAGGCCCTGTATGTGCTTACTGTATGTGGGGGTGAGGGGAGGAACGATGGAGTGACATGAAAAACGCGGGTCATTTTGCAGTGACAACTCCATATGTTGAGGATGAGTTATTTAAAATACGTCCTTACCATGATTTGTGCAGCAATCCTACTTCCCCATAACTGCTGGTTCCTCAGGAGCAAGGGGAGAGCCCATCATCTTTGTACCCTGATCGGGCCTTGCATGAAGTCCAGCAGATGTTTGCAGATAAAGTAATAAAGAGGAATAATTGGAAAAACACATCCTAGTTATGAAAGGTGAAGAGAGGTCTTCACTTTTCCTACTTCATTGTTCTTTAAGCTCTGAACGGCATTTCTTGAAAAAGGATGCTGCATCTAATCTGTTGTGTGTGTTACGTAGAAAAACCAACTAATTTGCCAGTGCTCAGCTGTTTTTATTATACATGGTTAAAATGAAAGAAAACGGCCAAGATTCAAGCAGCTCTATTTTCCCACTGGTGGAATGAAATTTGACTTGAGTATCCACTAAAGAGTATCATTGGGAATTCTTTCTACTTCATTTTCTGCAGTGGGAAGATGTGGAAATAAAGTTGGAAGGAAATTATTTCTGCCTACATGAAATAAAAATTTTTTCATTTTCATTTTTTTTTTTCTGAGTTGGAGTTTCACTCTGTTGCTCAGGCTGGAGTGCAGTGGCACAATCATGGCTATTGCAGCCTCAACTTCCCGGGCCAGGCGATCCTTCTGCCTTAACCTCTCAAGTAGCTGTGACTACAGGTATACACCACCACACCTGGCTAATTTTTAGATTTTTTTTGTAGAGATGAGGTCTTGCTGTTTTGGTCATGCGGTCTCCAACTCCTGGGCTCAAGCAATCCGCCTCAACCTCCTGAAGTGCTGGGATTACAGACATAACCACTGTGCCTGGCTGCTACTGGTTTTTAAAAACTCACATTTTTCTTTGAACATATGTACTGTATCTTGATGATAGTTACCGCTGCATAACTACTTAAAATGAAGTATATGGGGACTGGCTTTGAGGTCAGTATCTCATTTGACATTTTTTTACATGTAGGTAAAATTTGTCCATTGAAAGTTTATATTAGCTTTTTTTGACTTTATTTTTTTTATATATATTTTATTTTAAAGCCGTGGGGTACATTCAGGATTAGGTATACAAGTGGACATCATACAGGTAAAGTTTGTGTAAACTTAATCCATCTAACTACAGTTTATTTCTTTTGAGATTTAAGAGAGAAAACCAAAGCTTTAACTATGGTTTTAAAAACAAGAAAACAAAATGTTCATGAAAAAGTGGGCCACTTTAGTATTTGACAATGGAAAATTTCCAAGCATTTTGCAAATTTAAAATATATTCTATAGTTCTTTATTTGTTTGTTTGTTTGTTTGTTTTTGAGTTGGAGTCTCATTCTGTTGCCCAGGCTGCTGGAGTGTAGTGAGTGGCATGCTCCCGGCCACCGAAACCTCGACCTGCTCCGCCTCAGCCTTCCAAGTAACCAGAACTACAGGCGCGCACTACCACGCCCAACTAATTTTTTTTTTTTTTTAATTGTAGAGATAAGGTCTCACCATGTTGCCCAGACTGGTCTCGAATCTGCAGGCTCAGGCAATCCTCTTACCTCAGTCTCCCAAAGTGCTAGGAATATAGGCTTGAGCCACCGCGCCCAGCCTATAGTTCTTCTATAGTGGATGCCTCTGGTAACTTTTTGGGTATGTTGGAAGTATTTCCAAGCATGTTTTTTTTTTATAGCAGCTTTGACACCATGACATCAGTAGGATTAATGTTTTTAATTCAAATACTCTCTAGTTCTTTCCATTCTGTGATATTGTACATGTGGCCTATTTGAATTAAAATGTCTAACTCTAATAGAGGATTTTTTAAAAATTAGAAATTCTAGAAGGTTCCAAAAGAATAAATATTCCTAGTTGTGTCTGAAAATACACTTGTGGAGAAAATGCATGTTGGTATTTTACATTTCTGCCAGTAGAGGTCACTGTGCACCTGTGAAAGGAAACCCAGCACTTTGTTCCAGTGAAGAGCAGGTCCTCTTAGAACTCCAATCTTCACTGGTGTTTCTGGAAACTTAACCAAACCCACCCCGTTTCCCTTCCTCAATATCACTTGCCTGTCATCATCTAGGAGAGTAGTTTGATCTTGCCTGTCCCCCTAATGAGAGCAGGTCTGGTGAAGTTTAGGGGAGTCCCAGCATGCCTTCCTGTAGTCTCCTTAGGTGAATCCGCCGAAGCGCCAGAAGTGACGATTTCCCATAACCGGTCGTCGACTCTCAGAGTTCGAAGGAACTTTTAACGCTTACCGAGTTCTGCATCTAAGTGGGGTGGGGAGACTTTTAAATCTATTATTTTAACATTTAGTTTGCTAATCCAACCTGGTTGTAAAGATAGTATTTTCAGTGCTGTCATCTGCTATTGAATAAGAGTTTTACTTATGAAAACCGTTTAGACCTTGACGCTTTTGGAGTGTCTGTATTGCACAGTGGTTCGTTCTCTGAGTATACCAACAAAATATGCATAGAATATTGTTTCATAAGATTATCTCCACAGATGTATCTGCTGATGATCACAGAGGAGAATTCAAGAACTAAACAAGGGTGGGAGTGGTGACTCACCCCTGTAATCCCAGAATTTTAGGAGGCCACGGTGGGAGGATTGCTGGAGTCCAGGAGTTCGAGAACAGCCTGGGCAACATAGCGAAACCTCATCTTTAAAAAAAATGTGTATTTTATATATTTGTGTGTGTGTGTGTGTGCGTGTTTTAAGAACTAAACAAAATGCTGGTGTGTTATCAAACTGAAATGGTTCCCTTACCAGTTAGAGCAAGTGTGTAAATCTCCAACTAGCCTTGCACAATGGCCCAAGTTCCTGTGAAGGTAATTGTAGAAGATAATAAAGGGATGTTGTGGAAGCAGCAAGCAGCTGGAGTTGAGGAACGTCTGCAGGCCCATGTGGTTGGGCCTCAGCTTATAGAATGAGAGTATTTGGAAAAGCCTTTCAGCTCCCTTCAACTTGACCTCCTGGAGAGACATATCACAGCAGTTAGCAACATGAATCCTGGCTCTGCCTCTTACTCGTCCTGAGGTTATCATACATAGTTACCACTCCGCACCTCAGTTTTCACGTCTGTAAGATGGGGTTGTCTCTAGTGCCTGCCTCAAAGGTTGTGGTGTGCAGTCATTGAGTGAATATAGGTGAGGTACTTATCTTAGTCCCTAGAAGATCGTGACCACTCAGGCTGCTGTTAGCATCACTGTGCTTGTCCTCAGTGGAACTCAAGCTGGAATGTGGAAGCTGAATTCTCAGACCTTATTCTGTTCTTGGCTGTCCCTTGAGGAGCAAAAGAGTTTAGTTTTTCCTAAACCTCAAATGATGACATCTATATCAAGAACCCAGATGTGTATATAATCTGTCATGATTTACAAGGACCTGGATGTGTATATAATCTGTCATGATTTACAAGGACCTGGATGTGTATATAATCTGTCATGATTTACATTTTCTCCATTTTTTCAATTCTTATTTTTCTTTTACAAATAGGGTCTGACTCTGTCACCCAGGCTGGAGTGCGGTAGTATGATCATAAACTCACTGTAACCACAGATTCCTGGGTTCCAGTGATCCTCCCACCTCAGCCTCCAGAATGACTAGGACTAACCGCATGCCACCATGCCTGGCTGATTTTTTTTATTTTTGTAGAGATGGGGTCTTGCTGTATTGGCCAGGCTGGTCTCACTCTAACCTCACACTCCTGGCCTCAAGCCATCCTCCTTTCTCAGCCTACCAAAGTGCTGGGATTACAGGTGTAAGCCACTGTGCCCAGCCCATTTTTTTCTTTAAAGCAATTCTTGTATTAATTCAGTGAGTTTTCTCCTTTGAGTCTAATCTTTTGCTATGAAATTTTTTTGTATGGAGTATATAATCCTGTTATAGTTGCTGTTTTTAGTGACATACAGTTGTTGGGGTTTTTTTTAGCATTTAAATATCCTAGTTTTGATGAAAGTCACAAAAAAATAAGGGTTTTTTCCCCCAGTATTTCGCTATAACATTTCAATTTTCTATGGGTTTTTTCATTTTTATGTCATTTATAAGGCATTTGTGTTCAATCAACCCAATTAAAAAGTTAAAAACAGTCATTTAAGGCTGGGTGTGGTGGCTCATGCCTGCTATTCCAGCACTTTGGGAGGCTGAGGCAGGAGGATGGCTTGAGCTCAGGAGTTCGAGACCAGCCTGGGCAACATAGCTAGACCTCATCTCTACAATAAATAATAAAATTAGCCAGGCATGGTGGCTCACACCTGTAGTCCTAGCTACTCAGGAGACTGAGGTGGAAGAATCACCACAGCCCAGGAGGTGTGATCATGCCACTACACTCCAATCTGGATGACAGAATGAGACTTCTGACTCGAAAATTTTTTTTAAAAAGAAAGAAACAAAAAGAAACAAAAAATAAGAATGAATAAATAAAAAGACTCTTTATTAAACTTTAAATTCTACACAAAGTTTATTCCCTATATACCAATTCTGAGCTAGGGAAACCAATATCCGGCACAGGGCTATATAGACTTTTTTTTTTTTTTGAGTTGGAGTCTCACTCTGTCACCCAGACTGGAGTGCAGTGGCCGCTCCCAGCCACCGCAGCCTCGACCCACCGGGCTCCAGCGATCCTTCCACCTCAGCCTTCCAAGTAGCCGGAATTACAGGCATGCGCTACCACGCCCGGCTGATTTTTTGATTTATTGTAACGATGAGGTCTCGCTGCCCAGGCGGGTCTTGAACCCACAGGCTCAGGCAGTCCACTCACCTCAGCCTCCCAAAGGCGCGGGATTACAGGCTGAGCCACCGAGTCCGGCTTTGACATATTTTTATAGGCATAAACTTGGTCTTGAGAGGTGAGACCAGTAATACTTTAAATTTCTATTTTTACTATATACTTTTAAATTCCATAGCCCTAAGCCATTATTTACATAGGCATTGCCTCTGTGCAGGTGGGAGAAACCAATTATTGTAAGACATGTTGGTTCCAACTTGCTACAGCCTATTACAGGTATACAAACTGGGAGGGAAAGTTATTATCCAAACGTGTTGTAACATAAACATCTGATGTTTCTTTAGGGGTGGTGGGGATTTCCTGGAATAGATAGAAGGTCATAAACTACAGTAGCTGCTTAATTAACTTAAGAGCCATATCTTTCTTAGGGTGTTCAAATATAATATTGACCAAGATATTCCCTGAAAGAATACACCATATTTTTTTTTCAGGAACATTAAGGGTTTATTTGCCAGTAATGCCAATAGCAATGAGGGGAAAGAGGGTCAGAAGGTCACACAAAAAAAACTTGCAGCTGACTTCAATATACCATATTAATAAGATTAAACGAGCCACATATGTGGATACGCACACATACACAGAGGTGAAACATCCTGGAATAGAACAGCACATAGGACAGTATGACACCAGCTATTTTTTGTGTTACTGTATTTTAACTTCTTAAGACCAAATGGTCCATTTGCAAAGAACCTTTTTTTTTTGAATCAGAGCCTCACTGTGTCGCCCAGGCTGGAGTGCAGTGGCACTTTCAAGGCCACCTCAGCCTTGAGCTGCTGGGCTCAGGCAGTCCTTCTGCCTCAGCCTTCCAAGTAACTGGGACTATAGGCACACACCACTACACATGGCTAATTTCTTTGATTTATTGTAGAGACGAGGTTTCACCAAGTTGTCCAGGCTGATCTCAAACCAGTCGTCTCAGGCGATTCTCTCACCTCGGCCTCCCAAAGTGCTGGGATTATAGGCATGAGCCACCGCGCCCAGCAAAGCAAATTTTTTGTTGTTGTTGTTTGAGTTGGAGTCTCACTCCATTGCCCAGGCTGGAGTGTGGTGGCATGCACGCTCATGGCCACCCCAACACCGACCTGCTGGGCTCTGGCGATCCTTCCACCTCAACTTTCCAAGTAGCTGGAACTACACGTGCGTGCTATCGCATCTGGCTAATTTTTTATTTATTGTAGAGATGAGATCTTGGCAAGTTGCCCAGTCTGGTCTCAAACCCAACAGGCTCAGGCAATCTACTTGCCTCGGCCTACCAAAGTGCTGGGATTACAGGCTGAGCCACCGAGCCCGGCCAACTGTATTTTAACTTCTACAATTCAGTTATCGGAGAAGGAAGCAGGCCTCTCTGGGTCTCCCAATTATGTTAGGGTCTGTCATGTGTAAGAATTAATGCTAAATTAAGTTTATCCAGATGGCCTAGTGGCTAGGAGATAGAGGAGCTTCTACTGGAATATACAGTATTACCATCTATTTCCTAAGTTCAAGTTACAATGTTGGGTTTTTTTTAAGATAGAAAGAATCATGATTTTCAGTGTTTTCCATCATGTTTATAAGTTTAATAACTAAGAATATTGGAGATAAAAATATCCGTTTCCTAACTTATTTTAGTTTTCCAGAATGACATTGTGTTGAGAGGTGTTTTGTCAATAATCCTTTTATGGAGACTCAGGAAATAGCACAGAATACTATGTATGTCACTTTGCAGCAACTTTTTTCCCATTATAATCAACTTTTGTAATGTTAAGATTATTCACCTTTCTCCTTCAAAACTCATAATACAGTAATTTTATTGCATAGTAATAGAAGTATTTAAAGGCAAACATTAATTTCTTAAATATATGCCTGGGGATAATGGGCATTTTTTTCTGGGTACATGGAAGCCATAAGCTTGGCAAATACTCTGTTAGATTTTAAAATTACTAAACTTTTAATCTTATTAGGACTTAAATGAATATATCATCCCAACATTGAATGCAATTCATTCATTTATTCAACAGACAGGTGAAGCACCAGGCATATGCAAAAAGAAATCGCAACCTGTGCCCTTGAGGGACCCACAGAGCGCTGTTAGGGAGGCCACCCTGTCATCAGACAAACGAGTGGACAGGGTGGTTGCTGCCTCTTAGAGACTGAGTCATGTGCCGTGGAAGGCAAGTGGGAAGTGGCCCCAGACAGTGTCCTGCCACAGAGGGAGGCAGGGTGCCTGGAAGGCAGAAAGGGTGTGAAGGGAGCGGAGAGGGGGCAGCTCAGCTTGCCCCACCCTCCCCATCATGAAGGGCCCTCACTGCCCAGCTAAGGGGAGTGTGTGTTTCGTCTTGTAGGCAGTAGGAGCCTGTCACCAGGCAGGGACCTGGTTCAGGTCACAAATGGACTCTCATCTTAACTACCATCGTGCCCAACAAGCGCAACCTCAGGACAAATGGCCGAGAAGGCCAGACATGCCACCAGACCCTGCTCTATTTTGGGTCCCAGCACCACTTTTTGCTCCTTGGGAAATCGTCTCCCTAATCCCCCTGTGCCTCTCTCACCTGTGCAGCGTGGGTCAGAAGGGACCATCCAGCAGGTCAGTGGAGGAAATAGTTACTTAGCAATTTATATTTTATGTTCATGGCCTCTTCCTTCTGCCCAGACCCATTCCCCGTGTAAAATGTTAGCTCAAGAGTTTTCGTGTGGGGCATCGGGATGATGCATGGTTGAAGTGTATCTTTGGAGCCAAACTCCTGTCTCTCCATAGTCAGATGACTTTGAG
Source organism: Carlito syrichta (assembly GCF_000164805.1). Lineage (NCBI taxonomy): Eukaryota > Metazoa > Chordata > Mammalia > Primates > Tarsiidae > Carlito > Carlito syrichta. Next base: position 290,769 of record NW_007249777.1, read on the forward strand.
CAAGTTACTCACTAGCTTTGTGCCTCAGTTTCTTCATCTGTTTAAGAGGGCTTACGATGGCACATATTGTGTAATGATACTTAGTTCTGAGGGCTTTTTTTGGTTTTTTTGGGGTTTGGGTTTTTTTTTTTTAATTCAGGGTCTTACTGTGTCATCCCGGCTGGAGTGCAGTGGCATGATCATGGCTCACCACAGCCTTGACCTTCTGGGCTTAGGTGACCCTCTCAAAGTGCTGGGATTACAGGCATGAGCCACCCCATCTCCCCCCAGTGCAATGATACTTAGCACTGGCACATGGTAAGCATTTTAATACGTGATAGCTGTTATTATTTTCATTATTATCTAGATTCTAGAGAAAAATATTTCAAATTTTAGGAGTACCAGCTTCTACCTGTTGTTAATATTTATTCTTAAGAGAAGTGTCCTAGAAAATATACAGCACTGGAGTGGGAGAGAGCACCTTTGATTTAAAGTCTTCCTTTTTCTTTTTATTTTTTCTTTTTATTTTTTTATAGAGACGAGGTCTCACTATGTTGTCCAGGCTGGTCTCAAACTCCAGGGCTCAAAGCAGTCCTCCCAAAGTGCTGGGATTTATAGGCGTGAGCCTATAATCACACCTGGCCCTCCCTTCCTCTGTCTGTCTGTCTCTCTCTCTCTCTTTTTAAATCTGTACTTTTGGGAAAGTATACATTTCACAATATATATGTATGCTGATGGGCTGGGTATGGGATAAAGCCAATAAAAGCCACAGCCTCTGCCATCTTGTATTGTTTACTCAAAACCAGATAGCGTTGTTGTAGAAATAGAGTAGAGAAAAAAAGCAGCCATTCAAGGAACAACCCAGAAGCAAGGACTGGGCATACATAGCAGCAGTAAGAATATTATTTGAGAGTGTTACTACTCAGAGTACATGTGTTCTTTTTACTGTGCTTGGAGGGGCAGAGGGAGAGAGAAGTCTCTGTGGAGAAGGAGGGTGCTTTGGGCCCAGGGAAGTTGAGATAGCCCAGCTTGTGCAAGGTAGGTGGGTGACTAGGAGGTAAGTGAATAGGAACCCTCAAACCTTGAGTTTGATGCTGAGTGTTGCAAAGTGTTACTGGTGGCAAGCAACATGGCTGCAGTGACAGGCGCTGGCAGGCTTTGCAGGACCCCCACATTCTTGGAGTGGAGTGGAGTTTGTCTTGCACAATGAATTGCCCATAATAGCAGGCTGTGGGGCCAAGCATGGATGCACAAGCTCTGTCTTGAGATTCTAGAACTAATTGACCTTGGGATTTAGCAACTTTGTGGGTCATAGTTCAAAGAAAATTAAAGCCAGAAGGCACTTGGGAGATGACCCAGTCCATTAATAAGAACTCAGGTACATCAAATTGGGGGGAAGAGGAAGGACTCTGAAGAGCCTATTTAAAGTGATTGGTTTCATAATGCAAAAGAGAGCTTCTTTCCAGTCCATTTGGTTGCTGGTAGGTACTTGCAATCTGATAATGTGGCAGAGGGTGGCAGGGCACTTAGGGCAGCAACCACTGGGAAGCAATGACAGCCCAGCTCTGCAAGGTTACCTCATCTGTATAGCAGGAGGGAAGATGCCAGCTGTTTAGAAGGAGCATCCGCTGACCTGGCAGGGTAACATTCTTCGGAAATTTGGGGGTCCCTGATACAACCTTTGCCAAAAAATGGTGGGGTTTGTTGTATTGCCAGAAACCACATGCTGTGAGTGTCAGGGAGTTGAAAAGGAAGCAGAATTTCCTTCCATTCCTTTTAAGTGAAGAGAAAAGAGGCATTGAAGATCGACTTGCCAGGCTTCACAAATAAAAATACAGGACACCCAGTTCAATTTGAATTTCAGATAAACAGTGACTAATTCCTTAATATTAGTGTGTGTGAATTCAGTCTTAACTGGGTGTCCTGAATTGCATCTTGCTTTCCCAACGAGAAACCCAGAATCACAGTGGAGACATGGACTAATAGCTCCATTTCCCAGAACATGGCGGGATTTCACCAGTGGACTTTCTAGATACCTCCCAGTGATGCTTGCTCTCTTTCTCCTTCCTACTCATCCCTGGAATTACAGTGCTGGAACAAGCACGTTGATGGCATCACTGATCATGTGATGCTGTAAGTATTGCTGGAGAGGAATGATGATCCTTCTATACACTGAGTACTTGCTGTCCCAGATGCTTTACATAAATTAATTGACCCTTATAGCAACCATGTGAGAACAGTTGCTAAAATTTCACCTCACAGATTAGGAAACAAGCAATCTTCAAACAATTTTATGCCCACGTTACACAGCAAATTTGGGCAGCATGTAAGTTCTAGCCAAGGGGTGTCTGATGGCAGATCCCATGTTCTTAACATCCATCCCCTACATGGTTGGAGTCAAGATGGTTTGTAGGCAACTCCCTGACAAACATTCACTGAGGGCTTGTCTTCTTTTCACTATCTGTGATATGAATTTCTCTTCATAACCATGGAATATGTCTTCATATCTCATGCTCTGCTGTTTTTTCTTTTCAGATTTTCAGTTTGTTGACTTAGTTTGCCTGCAGTAATGATTTATCTTGCTAATAAGTTTGCATGTTTCAGCATAAGATAAAAGATACATTTAACAATGTGGAAAAGGATGTAGGGACCTTCAAAATCATGCTTGGTTCTGGATTCAGCATTTACCTATTGACTATATCCAGATTTTATCATAAATTATACCCAGTTAAAGAATGGAAATCCAGTCAGGCATGGCGGTTCACGCCTATAATCCCAGCACTTTGAGATGCCGAGGCGGGAGAATCACTTGAGTCCAGGAGTTCCAGACTAGCCTGGGCAACATAGCGAGATCTCATTCCTATAAGAAAATCCAGGCCTGGCTCGGTGGCTCAGCCTGTAATCCCGCGCCTTTGGGAGGCTGAGGTGAGTGGATTGCCTGAGCCCGCGGGTTCAAGACCCGCCTGGGCAGCGAGACCTCGTCTCTACAATAAATCAAAAAATCAGCCGGGTGTGGTAGCACGCACCTGTAATTTCGGCTACTCGGAAGGCTGAGGCGGAAGGATCGCCAGAGCCCAGCAGGTCGAGGCTGCGGTGGCCAGGAGCAGCCACTGCACTCTAGTCTGGGTGACAGAGTGAGACTCCAACTCAAAAAAAAAAAAAGAAAATCCAAAAAGAATTAGCTGTACATGGTACCATGCACCTGTAGTCCCAGCTACTCAGGAGGCTGAGGTGGGAGGATCACTTGAGCCAAGGAAGTCAAGGCTGCAGTGAGCCAGGACTGTGCCACTACACTCCAGCCTGGGTGACAGTGTGAAACCTTATCTCAAAAAAAAAAAGGAAATCCGTTGTTGAAAAATATTTTATCAAGCAAATCATGTTTAAAGTTATTTTTATATCTTTCAGCTCTCTGACATGCAACTATCTTCTCCATCTGATTTCACTTCTGCCATGATCTCGATTAACAAAGACTTTAGAAAGAAAACAGTTGACTATAAAACATAGTATCTATTTTTATTCAAAATCATTGATTTAAGTTTGACAGATTGAAGGAATGTAATGTTCTACTCATTTTTATGACCAGTATCCACCCCGTGAGTTCTTTTAGTCTAGAACATTTTTAGTTCAGTGATTGTAGCTTAGGTTTCAGCTTAATTAAACTTGTAGAAGGATTTTATTTATAAGAACTGAAAACTTCTGTAGGCCCTGACCTGCTTTTACCTTGTGGGCTCCTGTCTCCAAGATAGTTTTGTCTCTTTGACCAAGTTCAAAGCCCTTGGAAGCTCATGTGCTCTGTGGCCTACAGAATGCTGTCTTCACCATCTTGCTCTTTTTTTTTTTTTGAGCTACATTTGACAGCTGTATGTGACATTTGGGAAACTGCTTTCAAAATCTGGCATTTGGGTTTTTAGAAGCCAATTTAAATATATAAGAAAACCACATCTTTTAAAAATGCTCAGTTGAAGGCATTTGCTTTCAGTATTTTCTAAATAAGGAATAAAGTAAATGAACAAAGACAAAAGGATCCAATTTGGTTAACATTTTGATAGCATTTTAGTAAGGGGCATCAGAAATGTAATTCAAACAATACTCCAGTTTAGGCCAGGCATGGTGTCTCACTCCTGTAATCCTAATCCCAACACTGGGAGGTCGAGGCGAGAGGATTGCCTGAGCCCAGGGGTTCGAGACTAGCCCTGTCAATGTGGCAACACCTTGTCTCTACAATAAATCAAAAAATTAGCTGTGTGTGGTGGCACGTGCCTATGGTCCTAGCTACGTGGAAGGCTGAGGCGAAAGGATCGCCAGAGCCCAGCAAGTCAAGGCTGCAGTGAACCATGATCGTGCCTCTGCACTCCAGCCTGGGCAATAGAGTGAGACTCCTATTCAATAATAATAATAATTTAAAAAATAATTTTTAAAAGTGAGGTGTAGAATTGATTCCCTTAAGCTAAGAGTTACACCTAGAATTGATTCCCTTAAGCTAAGAGTTACACCTACAGAGCAAAGTGAATAAATAGCCACTTATTCACTGAGTGGATACTTAGCAGAGCATTTTGGGAAATACCTTTCTTTTTGGAGTTTCAGGTAGTAACTGACATTGGTGAGGCCAGCACTGCTGGCTTGTTATCTTTCTGTTAATTTGCTGTCGTTGTCATTGTGGGTACCGTCATTGCGGGAAATTTTGGGGCCAAAGGATTCTGGCTCAAAAATCTTGCCTGGTTACTGAGAAAACTATAAAGTTATTTGGGGGAGAGGTGTAATTTAATTCTCTGACAAGTATTTTACACTTCCCATCAATGCAATTTGTTTTGTTTGGTTTCGTTTGGGGTTTGGGGATTTTGTTTTTGTTTGTTTGTTTTTGTAGAGATGAGGTCTTGTTGTGATGCCCAGGCTAATCTCAAACTCCTGGACTTAAGCGGTCCTCCCACCTTGGCCTCCCAAAGTACTGGGATTACAGACATGAGCCACTGCACCAGCCCATTTTACTTTTAAACCAAGGACATAGACTGTATATGGACAGAGTGCTGCTAACTTATATTTTCTAACATACTTCTTTATTGAACCGTTGAATTCAATGTGGTGTTTCTATGTGGAAAAAAAGATGTGTGCGGTTGTGATCCACTGAGTCACTTAAACATTTGTAGTGGCTGATACCTACTCTGCTAATAGCAATTCCTCCAGAGAGACTCTCTGAATGTTCCCTTGATGAGCACTTGAGAACAGAACAAACTAACAATTTGGCTTCAGAGCCATTCAAATAATCGAGTACTTATAAGGAAGTTACTTTTCCAGGACCTTCCGTTATTCCTAAACAACAGCCAGTAAAAACCAGCAAGTGAGTATCCAGCTCCTGTACAACCAGAGGTGTGGCAAGATGTACTTGGGAAGAGCCAATGAAAAGAGCCAGGTCTTTGAGGAGGCCAGGAGGACATGGCCAGGGGATTAAGGCAAGGCGAATGTCAAGCAACCAGGTTCCGAGTCTTGTCAAGGGGTGTCAGGCCATGTGTGTACTGGTGGGGCATGTGTGTGAGTGGGCAAAAGCGCCCAGGTGGACGTGTGTGCTTACAGGCAGGTGGAAGGACAGGGTCAGCAGAGCAAGGGTTTCTTCCAGGCCCATGTGTGAAGTCCAGGGAAATGTGTGCACTAGAGGGTTGCCTCGGGTTCATTCCCCACACACTGTTTTAAGAATCTTGGCTGCTTGACTTTCTGGGCCCCAAGAATTACAGCGATGAGTCTGACAGGGTGTCCTCTAGAGCAAGAAACTGTAACATCTACTCCAGTGACTAGACTCGCATCTAGCAGAGAGCCGACAGCAGCAAGCTAGTAACAGCTGGTAGCTTCTTTATATTTTGAAATAAGACAGAACACTTAACAAACAGAAAACCAGCCAAGGCCTAGTGTCTGACTGTGTTCAAATATGTCACTGCAGACTGAGCTGGATTTATGTTGCAGGTGCAGTCGTAGTTCTAAAAAATTATGTGGAATTTCCCGTTTCTGAACATTGTAGATAACTGAGATTTAAGGCTTATTGTAGACAAGTCATCTGTTTAATTTCCAAGTTAGGTTTTATGTCTAAACACAAGCAGAAATCCACACTTCACTCTAAAGCCCAACTTTTTCTTTCTTTCTTTTTCTGGTTGATTTTCAAGGGACCAACTTCTCCTTTTCATATTTGGGAATATGAGGGCTATGGGTATGGCCTTGACTCTTCATAGCACACATAGAACATTGAGTATCGTTCTTTGTCCTCTGCCACCAAATGGCTTTCTCAGTGTGCACTGCTTAATCGTCTCTTCCATTTGAAGACACTTTGAAGCTTTTTCAGTATAATTAAGAAAGTCAAAACCAGTAGCAAGCCTGCTTTATTTGAAATTAAAAGCCAAGATTGTTTCATGTAAAATGGGCACGATTATGTAAGGTTAGAAGAATGAACCTTTGAAGTGATCTGATTCAGACCCACTGTCTACCACATAGCATGGAGACTTCAAGGAAGTTGCTTAAATTGTCTCAGCCTAAACTCCCTGGTATAAGGCAGGAATGCTAGAAACAGTGGATTCCTCTTTATTCATAGGGCTGCTGGAATTCCCTGCATAATATATGTCAGGTCCTAGCATAGCATCTGCTGTGTACTGAGTACTCGGGACTATTATTATTATTATTATTACTATTACTGTTATTTGAGTTGGGGGCCTTATATTGTCCAGGCTGGAGTGTTGTGACATGATCACAACAATCACGACTCACAGCGATCTCAACATCCTGGGCTCAACCTTCTGCCTCAGCCTCCCTAGTAGCTGGCACTACAGGAGCATGCCACCATGCCCAGCTAATTTTTTTATCTTTTGTGGAGACCAGGTCTCCCTATGCTGCCCAGGCTGGTATCAAACTTCTGGGCTCAAGCAATCCTCCCGCCTCAGCCTCACAAAGTACTGAGATTACAGGCATGAGCCACCACACCCAGTCTTACTTTGTTTCAAAGGAACATGTATGCTGTAGACTAATCTCTTTCAAGACCATCTTGTGAGCCACCTGCCCTCCCACCCAGGCCCTGCTCACGTTCCTGCAGCAATCCACAGCTGTTGCCAATCCACAAACTGGCCATGACTTGAGGGAGGACAGGAGGAAGAGAATCGCTGTGTCACTGAGGACAGGAGGGAGCTGGGCTCACAGGGAAATGTCCTGGACTTTTGGAGAGGGGTGAACGGATGGTCAGGAAAAGGCCCACCCAACACGAGCTGGTAAAGCACGAGGGCTTGGCTTTTACTTTGAAAGATGAAATACACTACAGCAAGCTTTAACTCTCCTTAAAAGATCACTGCTGATCTTCAGGAACTCTGTCCGGAAACAATTTTTCCCCCCTCTTAGGTCTTACAGAGCTCTGGACTGCAATTATTTGGGTGGATATTTCATTTTTCAGTTTATATCCACCTTCGAGCATGTATTTATATACCTGTCTGAGGAACAAATTGAAGGCCTCTTATATATTGGATTTAATGGTTCTACAGCCATCTAAACGGGAAATGGGTGTGGTTGAATCCAGACTTATTTCCAAAGCCCAAATATCTGTGCGAGTAGGCTCTGTCCCTTCCCTGGCAGGCCAGGCCGCATTCCTCCCGCGGTGAAAACCCTTGGCAGCATGCAGTGTTTTAGGGGAAGTCCTGAACATTCCTTATGTTCCCCAGGGAAGTTCTGTTTAAAATTACCACTCTTTATTATATTTCGCTGAAACTATTCATCACATATAATCATGAGTGCACAGTGAGGCTGAATATTTATGTACAGTAAAACAGCAGAAATTTGTAAGTGTAAGGGAGTGCCCAGTAACTGAATCTTCTTTTTATGAGAAAAACCACTCACCTGTGCAAAGGAAAACACTGATAGGATCGCATGCGTTTGTGTTTGGGTTGGAGATATTTTTCTTTTTTTGAGTCGGAGTCTCTCACCCAGGCTGGAGTGCAGTGGCACACTCACAGCCACCACAGCCTCAACCTGCTGGGTTCAGACGATCCTTCCACCTCAGCCTTCTAGGTAACTGGAACCAGAGGTGCATGCCACCATGCCTGGCTAATTTTTTGGTTTATTGTAGAGACGACATCTTGCCATGTAGTCTCGAACCTGTGGGCTTAGGCAATCAATCCTCTTGCCTCCACCTCCCAAAGTGCTGGGATTACAGTCCTGAGCCACGGTGCCCAGCTTTTTTCATTTTTTGTAGAATGCAGAAACCAGCACCCCATGGAGCAGGGAGCAAGATAAACATTGATGTGATCAAGCAAAGGACAGGCGATGGTGGGGGGGAGACTCATGCGCCCCCTCCCCCAAGGTGAGAACCCAGAGGAGGGAGTGGAGGGAGAGGGTGAGCATACATTGCAGCGAAACCTTGAGAGTGAGGGCTTGAAGAATAACTGGAGCACAGGCTGTGGGTTTGTTTGATGTTGGTGGCAGTATTAGCTTCATAATCTAGAGGGAAAGAGCCACGCTGGGTGCAGTGAAGACTGTGGGACTCTTACTGTCTGCTTTCCCAATCACAGCATTTCAGCCATGATTTCTCTAGTCTGGAGCAAGACAGTAGTGTATCCTTTTAATTGAGTAGTTTCTTAACAATTAAAGGTGGGAAGTAGCAGTCTTCTCTATAGACGTCATAGCTAGGTTCCAAGGTAGCTGGAAAATTGGTGATCAAATTCCAGCTCTGATACATGCCTTAGATTGTTACCACCCCTGAGTCTGTTTCTCATACTTGAGGCTGCCTGAATTTCTTGTTTTGCAATACGGGAGGATAAAAAGGAGGCCTTGTTCTGGAGACCATTCCAGCATACAGTTACTTGTAAATGTTCAATCAATAGCATCACCTGTGGTGAGACCGCCCTCACAAGGTTTTAAAAATTTAGCCAAGGCCAGTTTTGGTGGCTAAGCCTGTAATTCCAGCACTTTGGGAGGCTGAGATGAGTGGATTGCCTGAGCCCATGGGTTCAAGACCAGCCTGGGCAACTTGGTGAGACCTCATCTCTGCAATAAGTAAAAAAATTAGCCAGGCATGGTAGTGTGCGCCTATAGTTCCAGCTATTTGGAAGACTGAGGTGGGAGGATCGCCTGAGCTTAGCAGGTTGACGCTGGGGTGGCTGTGAGCATGCCACTGCACTCCAGCCTGGGCGACAGAGTGAAACTCTGACTCCAAAAAAGGAAGAATTTAGTCAGTATGTCCGTGCTGAACCTGTACCTCATATAATCAAAGTACAAGGGCAGAGCATCTTTGGCAGCAGAATGCACGAATATTTCCACCATGGCAACTTGAGTAGTTCTAGAATATTCTGAATAGTTCTAGAAATTCTAAACATGAAGGACTTGGGGAACACCACTTGAGGCCAGGAGTTCGAGGCTGCAGTGAACCATAATTGTACCACTGCACTCCAGCCTGGGAGACAGAGCAAGACCCTGTCTCTAAAAAGAATAATAATGATTACGTATTCTAAGGTTCAGCAGTCTAGGAAAAAGACAAAAATACTTGGTGAAAAACCCATCGTGCTTAGCAAACAGGTCTTGGGTACCCACCGTTTCAAGGATTTCAGTAGAGATACTAGTTCTGCTCGTGTGTCAAAAACATACAGAAAAAAAAGTAAAATTGAGCTAATGCTCATTAATTACTGCCATGGATGGTGTTAGACAACAATTTTAACATCAGCAACACTGGCGAAAAGGATGACCATCTGTAATTGCCTGTATTTCACTTCATACAACAGGAACTGAGCACTCAGAGAGCTATAAACTGTCCCAGAGACCAGTTGGCTTCCACTGTCTCCCTACCGAGTCTCCCTAAAGCTAGTGTGCTGTCACATGGTAGCCTGTGTGGGGGCCCAGGTCAGTATGTTAAAAAAGAGAGCTCACTTCTGTGGTTTTTCCCAGGAGGTGAATATATTCCCATATTTCCCCTGTATTTTGCTGCTTGTGTTGGTGACGCATCTAATAATCACCTTTTGCAGATGCACATGTTCTCTTTAACCAGCTGCCTCTTCTTTCCTTCCTACCCAAGGAACTAAAGAACATCCTGTCATATCTTCTAGCCTTCCTCTAATAATTAATGGGTGCTTGTGCATGTGGTTTTATAGTTGATAGAATGTCAAGTAAGACTTATAAAGCTTGTAGTCACACAAGCGTGACAATTTAGGAAATAAAAACTGTAAGATGAAGAAGAAAGCATCAGAGTATGAGACTTTTCTACCTCTTTTTTGTTTTCTAATTAAAAATGCATTTGTATAGATTTTCAGGTGTTCTACATCATTATTTAATAGCGTGTAGAAAAAGACAGTGTTGAATGAGCACGTATCTGTCATCAGTTGGGCTCTAGGTTTTGTTCATTTATTGGTTGACCTGATAAATGATTGAGTGACTGGGCATTGTATTGGCTACTCGAGAAATAAAGGAAAAGAACTCGTCCTGCTCCAGTTAAAAACTGAAGTGTGGAGGTAACAGGAGGCAGGAAGGCATGAGACTCACGACCCAGGGCTCCGTGCTTGGTGGCAAAGAGGGAGCCCCCTGAAAGGCCATTAGGCAGGTTAGTCTCAAGATCCGTGAAGACCATGATAGGATGTGATTTTATGGAAAGATGGCTGCGAGGGATAGGGAAGCCAGGAAAACTAGACGGGCCTCTCTGGGAGGGTAGACGTTTCTGAATTCTCTGATTTCGCTAAGGGCAAAAGACAAGGGAAGTTGCATACATTTGAGAGTGACGCAAATATGATGTGATGGTGGTTTTATATTTTCTATGACTTTATCTGTTAGGTTGGGAAAGATTAAACACAGACACCTGTTCAAGAGACTCAGCTAAGCCTCTTTAGAAAGTCAGACAACATTTTTCAAGACGTACAGCTTATTAACCCTGACATGAAAGACTTATAAAAGGCAAGAAAACAGAGTGATGCTTCATATAACTGGATCCCAGAAAATCTTGGCTCTCCTTCTAAAACTCTTGAAATAAAGTGTTTTCTGGAACATTAATTGGAAGACAGCTTGCTCTCACCAAATTGCTAGTCTGTGTTAGAAACTCAAAACTGCTGACAGCTGCACCCTACAGATTTTTACAATATGGAATTATTTCAGCCAGCTGCCAAGCCATTGATCGCTATAACTTGTTAAAAATATGAAATTTACACATAAATCTACATAACTGTTCAATTGACAAAAGTGTTCCTCTTTGTACTGTATACCATAAACATCCGATTTCCGAACTGAGACTTGCCACTAGAATTAAGCTATTTAAATTAACTCAGTCATTTGTCTAAAAACAGTTTAAATTCAGTTTTTAAAAAGTAGGGTTTAAGTTTTAGTCCTGACTCTCTCATTTAGCTAACTGTGTAGCCTTGAGGAGGTCTCTTAGCCTGCCGAGGAATTTTCCATATTCCTTTAAAGCCATGTTTCCAGTCTGTGCCTTTGAGATGTGTACAATGCACATACAATCCATATATGTTGTTAGAATATATTTAGGAAAATTCCCAAGTGTTCACATTCATTAGGTAATCAATTGATCAAGTGACATGGGCCGGGGTCCATTCCATACCTATATCCATTCATCATAATTGCTCCCAAGTAGGAGTTGATAGGGTGGGAATGGTAAGCAGAATGATACTACTTACTTTAGGAGCTAGACACTAATCCTGGACACATCTGCCAGCCAACTCAAAAGCCCCATCTAGGGCCAGGCACTGTTGCTCATGCCTGTAATCCCAGCACTTTAGGAGACTGAGGCGGAAGGATCGCTTGAGTCCGGTTTAAGACCAGCCTAGACAACATAGTGGGACCTCATCTTGACAGGAAAAAAAAAAAGAAAGAAAGCTGGGCATAATGGTATGTGCCTATAGTCCCAGCTACCTGGGCGACTGAGTCAGAAGGATCACCTGAGCTCAGGAGGTCGAGGCTGCAGTGAGCTGTGATCCTGCCATTGCACTCCAGTCTGGACGACAGAGTGAGATCCTGACTTAAAAAGAAAAAGTTCCATTTATTTGGGGCTTTGTTGAGAATAGGAGCACAGAGGGAAGTACTGGCTCCCAGGACCTGTGCTGGTGGTAGAGGCTGGAGACCTGAGTTTCTGCAGGCCTGCCCTCATCCCCACCCCAGTCCACCCAACCACGTGCCTCTTCAAAAAATAAGCAAATGTGTCTTCCTCCTATTTTTATAATAAAATTCCAATCACGAAGCTTCTCAATTTTTCAAAACTTCCCTTTTGTAATTTTTAAATAAAACTTCTGCTAAATGATGTGAGAGTCTTTGTCCCATTGTAGAGATAAGATTAGATCTCAAAGTATTCATATTTATTTCTATGATGATTCTATTTTTTAAATCATGTCAATAATGAATAACAAAATACTGTAAGATAGAGCTAAGTATGGAAAAACTAAAAATCATCTATAATCCTAAATCTGGGCATTTTTTAATTTCTAAAAATGTAGAAGAATAATTCTGTGTGCCATGTAGAATGAAACACTGCAAAAAAAAGAAAAAAATAAACTTTGTTTTTTTTTAAGTCAGAGTCTCACTCTGTCACCCAGGCTGGAGTGCAGTGGCATGCTCGTGGCCACCTCAGCCTCAACCTGCTGGGCTCAGGTGATCCTTCTACTTCCAAGTAGCTGGGACTACAGGCACGTGCCACCACACTTGGAGATATATATATATATATATTTTTTTTTTTTTTTTTTTTTTTTAAATTGTAGAGATGCAGTCTTGCCTAATTGCCCAGGTTGGTCTTGAACCCATGGGTTCAGGCAATCTTCTTGCCTCCACCTTCCAAAGTGCTGGGATTATAGGCGTGAGCCACCACACCCGGCTAAAAATAAACTTTTAAGGAGTACCAGACAGGGTAGTGAGAGGAAGCATCATATACTCAGAGCCGGGCTTTCATCCTGATTTTGCTACTCACTCAAAAGTTTGCCTTGGACCTTGGTGTACAGTATGTTTTTGTTTTGGTTTTGGGTTTTTTGGGGGGTTTTTTTTGGTTTTTTTTTGAGTTGGAGTCTCACTCTTGTCACCCAGACTGGAGTGCAGTGGCCGCTCCCGGCCACCGCAGCCTCAACCTGCTGGGCTCCGGCGATCCTTCCGCCTCAGCCTTCCGAGTAGCCGGAATTACAGGCATGTGCTACCACGCCCGGCTGATTTTTTTTTTGAATTATTGTAGAGATGAGGTCTCGCTGCCCAGGCGGGTCTCGAACCCACGGGCTCAGGCAATTCACTCACCTCAGCCTCCCAAAGGCGCAGGATTACAGGCTGAGCCACCGAGCCCGGCTACAGTATGTTTTATGTGGTGTGTCGCATACAACACACCTTTCTTCAAGTCTCTCTGCAAAAATGGGATAGTAATGCCCATCTGTCCAGGGTGCTGATGGAAACGCCTAGCAGAAGTAGAGTGCACAGTAAATGGGTAGCTGTTCTCATTCCTAAACATGTTAATGGGCATAACACAAGGTGTGGATCACAGATGCCCCACATCCTGCTCGTACTATAGCATTTTTTGGAGGACAGGGTTCAAAGGGTTCAGAGATAAATTTGATGGACAGAGTTTCAAGAAGGGAAAGTATCTTAGACAATTTATTTTTGCGTGTAACAGAATACCTGAAACTGGGTAATTTTATAAAGAAAATGAATGAATTTCTTCCAGTTCTGGAGGCTGAGAAGTTCCAGTTGAGGGCTGCATCTGATGGGCGCCTTCTTGCTGGTGGAGACTCGCTGTACACTCCGGAGATGATGCAGGGCATCACATGGCAAGGCCGGGTATGCTAGCTCAGGCCTCTCCTCGTTCTCCCAAAGCCTCCAGTCTCTCTCCCAAGGCAACCCATTAACACATTCATCTATGAATAGATTCAGCCATTCATGAGGGCAGAACCCTCATGACCCAATCACCTCTTAAAGACCCCACCTCTCAATACCAGCACACTGGAGACTGAGTTTCAACAAGAGCTTTGGAGAGGAAAACATTCAAATCATGGCAAAAGTTGACACAGTGGGCTGATACACTCAACAGTATAATCTTGCTAGAGTATGTAAAGTGACCCATAATCCTGATGAAAAAGGATGTCCTTGTGCCAAAACCCTACTCTCCGAGGGGCCATATCTAAAAGGACCAGTACAGAAGAGGGAGACACCCAACTCAAGATGAGTAAGTTGAGTGTGAGAGCACCACAGGATTGCGAAAGCCAGACAGGAGACTGGAGGATGGCTAGCGATGAGGCTTATGTAGCAAAAGTGTCTGCTGTGGCATCATGTTAATAAGTGAGAAAGCCAGGGGGCGTGGAGGCCCAAGGTAGACGCGAAGGTCATGAGAGAGCCCCCAGTTGCTCTCAAAATCGCTTTAGCCCTGAAAGATGATTTCCCTAGGAACCAGAAGAACTTCCAGCGTGGCTTCAAACCCGCCATAAACCAGGAACTGTGGCAGGCAAAGAGGATTCCGGTGCTTGGATGTGGGCACACGATGTGATTTTCAAGCAGAGAAAAATGTAGTTTGCTAGAATTCCAGGCCAATGAACTTGTCATCATTCCCAGCAGGATGCTGACAAGAATTAATTAAAAGATGTGTCAGCTGTTAAAAAGGGATTCTCTGCTCCTGATGGAACTGGCAGAGGCTCACCAAGAACAATTCCTGCCAGAAAAAAATGATTTCAACTTTGAAAGAGGATTATTTCATGGGTGAGCAGAAAAAAGTGTGGTAGAAGCCGTCTATCAGGATTTGGGTAAGGAATTAGAGAAAGGGGCTACGTTTCTTTGTGAAAAGGCTGGAGAAACAGCTTGGACAGCAGTGCAGCTCGTGCCACCCACCCTTCCCTCAAACTGTCACTATCAACCCAGGGTGGGCGCTGTGAAAGTGGACCTCAGGTCTCCAAACTCATGGTGGAGCAGAGGGCAAGACACCCCTTGCCTGGCCATGGCTTAAGAGTTGTGGAGCAGAGTGAGAAGCCACAGCCTCAGGAAACAAACCCAACTGGATGGAAAAAGCACTGGGACAGAATGACAGGAGGCTATGGGCCTGCCCTGGTGGGGACATGCTAGGTGGGTTTCATAGGCAGGGCCTCACGGCTTGTTCAGATTTATCATTCTCAGGGCACTCTTGCATACTGTCCGAGGCCCATTCAAAGCAACTGAAAGGGTGACCAATTTCCTTTCTTTTTTTTTTTTTTGATATTTTTGTAGAGAAGAGGTCTCATTATGTTGCCCTGGAAGGTCTCAAACTCCTGGGCTCAAGCGATCCTCCTGCCTTGGCCTCCCAAGGTGCTGGGATGACAGGCGTGAGCCTCTGCACTTGACCAGGGTCAGACTTGCCTTCTTTAGCATATTAATACTGATTTGAATGAGTAAATGGATATCTGGCATGCTAATTAAGCCTATTGGTGACACAGTGGTCAAAGAGAGAACTAAATTGTGGATGAGTTCTGTAGGTGGGTCCCTAAAACTCAGTATGTGATAAGACGCTATCTAGTTGTGACCCGTGAGGAGGAGGCAGAGGCTTCAGTACAGACTAGAATGGCTGCCGAGACTAAGGAAAACTTGGACTTCGGTGGCAGAAGACTGTGGTTCAAGCTGAGATGGGTGATGACCTTGACCGTGTTCTTCTGTCCCACACGAATCAGACCGTGTCTGAAGCTTTAAAATCAATTCCAGACAGCTCTTCAGTGTGTCCACAGGAGAATGACTTAGATATTTGGGCTATGTATATCATCAAATAAGGATTAATGTGCTCACCCTGGAGAACGTTTGAGGATTTTAAGGTCACTGGCTTAAAAGTAAGAGACGTGCAACTGAAGGATTGGATTGATCCTTCATGCAGCAGAGAGCAGAGATTTGGGCTTCCTAGCCTTTGGCGCTGTCCAAAAAAGAAATTGGAGGCCTCGGGAGAGAGGACATGCCCCCAGAGAGGCCACCTGGACAGAGGCCTCTGTTAGAGAAGTTAGGCAGCTCAGGGATCCAAGTAGACGCTGGTCTGATGACATGGAGACCCCTTTGGGCCTGAGGTTATGCGGTTCCCATTCTGTCTTATATGTTTGTGTCGTTGTGGTTACCCAAAACACCACCAACAAATTCCAAAGTGTTGGTGTCAAAACTGTGCTTTTTTAACTGGTAGGCTGCTTGTTAGGGGTGTGATTCAAAGCTTAAAAGCATGGGTCATGTCACATGAAAAAGGCGTCCATTTCAACCTGGTTCATTCCCTGAGACCCATTGTAATCCCACAGGGAGGAACTTGGTTGAAGTAAGAGGCCCCAGGAAGAGAGGCAGGCCCAAGAATACCCAAGGCCTAACTTGCATGTCTATACCTCTGGGAGCAGAGAACCTTTTTACAGGTTAAAGTGGGCTGTGCTTTTTCCTTTAATTTTCTTTAAAATTTTTTTCAGATGGTTAATAAGGATAGACGTTTTAACATATTTTAGGGTTTTAAGCATTTATTTATTGTTGTGTTAAAGCCCGTCCTTAGAACTTTGGTACAAGCCAGGCACCATAGCTCACACCTGTAATCCCAGCACCTTGGGAGGCGGAGGCGAGAGGATTGCTTGGGTCCAGGGGTTTGAGACCAGCCTGGGCAACTTGGCAAGAGCTCGTCTCTACAGTAAAACTACAAATAAATTAAAAAAATTAGCCAGGCATGGTGGCACATGCCTGTAGATCCAGCCACTTGGAAGACTGAAACAGAAGGATCGCATGAACCCAGCAGGTCGAGGCTGCGGTGGCTGGGAGCAAGCCGCTGCACTCCAGCCTGGGTGACAGAGTGAGACTCCAACTCAAAAAAAAAAAGAACTTTGGTACAAATCACAGGCACTCTCACTGGTAAATGCTGGCAAGCTTCCTGGTCCTGGTCAGTGCTGTCGTGACCACATCCTAAGGTCAGCTGTTTGTCCTTGTCCTTTGGAGCAGGGGCGGGGATTCAAAAACCATGGGAACTCTGTTTCTAACAGTTCCCAGGTGGAGTTGCTGGGACTAGAGAGCGCCAGTCTAGTCAGCAGCACGTGGTTCCTCCCCACAACGCAGAATTGCTCTTAGGAAGGAGGGGATTGTTTTCCAGATCACAGGTTTACCTCCTTAGCACAACTTGAAAACAGTGCTAATTATTGACTTTTTGAAAATACAACCTAGAAGGTCAGGCTTTCTCAAACGGGAGAGTCTGTCCCATTGTTTAAGATGCTTCTTTTATGTGCCATGGGGGTTGGCCTGAAAGTTCTTTGTTTTCTATACGGAATGGTTCCAGCCACCACTCCACACTCTTCTTTTTCCTCTTCCTCTCTTTCCTTTTCTCCCCTACCCTCTCACTTTTCCACACCCCTCAAGATCTTACACATTTTCTGTCTCTCTCTTTTTAAAATTTTTTTTTTTTTAAAGTTGAGGTCTTACTCCGTCGTCCAGTCTAGAGTGCAGGTCACGGCTCACTGCAGCCTTGACCCCCTGGGCTCAGGCAATGCTTCTGCCTCAGCCTCCCCCAAGTAGCTGAGACTACAGGTGTGCACCACCATGCCCAGCTAATTTTTTTGTTTTTTGGGTTTTTTTGCAGATACAGGTGTCTCACTGTGTTGCCTAGGCTGGTCTCAAGCAATTTTCCCCCACCCCTGCCCCTCACCTTCCAAAGTGCCAGGATTACCGGCATCAGGCACTGCTCCTTGGCCCCCTGTCTCTCTTTTAATTTAGAGAAAACCTTGAAGAGCACCTTTCCTCCAAAGTGGCCATCCTGAGCCCTGCCCCTTCTCCTTCTCTGATTGTTTTTTCTGATAGCATACCTCTGCTCACTTGTTAATTTAACTCTGTCCCCCTGCCTGTAAGTGCCATGAGGTCAGAGGCGACGTTTGTTTTTTTTTTGTGTTTGTTTTTGAGTTGGAGTCTCACTCTGTCGCCCAAACTGGAGCGCAGTGGCCGCTCCCGGCCACCGCAGCCTCGACCTGCTGGGCTCCGGCGATCCTTCCGCCTCAGCCTTCCGAGTAGCCAGAATTACAGGCACGCACTACCGTGCCCGGCTGATTTTTGATTTATTGTAGAGATGAGGTCTCGCCCAGTTGCCCAGGCGGGTCTCGAACCTGCGGGCTCAGGCAATCCACTCACCTCAGCCTCCCAAAGGTGCGGGATTACAGGCTGAGCCACCGGGCCCAGCTAGAGGCGACGTTTTATTCGCCTCTTTGTCCCCTGCTCCTAGAACAGTCCCAGTCACATGGTAAGCCCCCAGTAATTAACTGATGGAGAAAAGGAGAGACACCTTGTAAGGGAAGCATTTTTTACAGTCAGGGATAAACAGAGAAGGATTAGCATCCTGAAAAACATCTGGAACACCCCATCTTGCTGTAGAAACTAGAAACAAACACAACCTGTTATACTAGTTCAGTATCCTTGAGGTACCCACCTCCTTGACCCCCCTAGTAAGGTGCTAGATAAAATATGTGACACCTCACTACATTTAAATTTCAGATATACAACAGATATTTCTGTCAAACCTGAATTGTGATTATGCATTACATTAAGGATAATGTAGTCCGGGCGCAGTGACTCACTCCTGTAATCCCAGCACTTTGGAAGACAGAGAGAAGAGAATTGCCTGAGTCCTCGGGTTCAAGACCAGCCTGGGCAACTTGGAGAGACCTCGTTTCTACAATAAATCAAAAAATTAACCAGGTATGGTGGCGCATACATGTAGTCCCAGCTACTTGGAAGGCTGAGGCAGAAGGATCCCCTGACCCTAGCAGGTTGAGGCTGTGGTGGCTATTATCGTGCCACTGCACTCTAGCCTGGGTGACAGAGTGATACTCCTACCCCCGCCCCCAAAAAGGTAATGCAGATGCAATAGTGACACGTGAATGCCCACCTTCCTGTCCCCTGGAGCCTCCTGGGGTTTTATTGCACTAGTACTCCCAGTGGGTCTTGTGTCCCCTGTATCATTCCCTGGAGCTCTACTCCCTCCCTGCCCTGCGCCAGGACCCTGTAAGTCCTGCTACTGCTCCGTAGACCTTCTCTGAATTAACAGCATATGCAGCATCCTGTAAGGCGTTCCAGAGAGTGAGCTGTAGAAGAGAACTAGCTTGTCATAATTCCAAAGAGAAGGAAAGGCAGTAGTTTAAACAAAGTGCAATTAGGCCTTCAGGATGATTTCTTCACAAGAGCTTTGCTGGCAGCCCTTCCTTACCTTCCTTACAGTTCAGATCCACCCGTGGCCCATGGAGATAAAGGAGACTTTTGTGGGGCTAGGTTTTTCTTACACCCTCACAGGCATTTTCTCCCATTCTTATTTTATTTATTTATTTGAGTCAGGGTCTCTATCACCCAAACTGGAGGGCAGTGGCACAATCACAACTCACTGTAGCTTCAAACTCCTAAACTCAGGCAATCCTCCTGCCTCAGCCTCCCGAGTAGCTAGGACTTGCAGGCATGCACCACCATGCCCAGCTAATTTCTTTTTTATTTTCTGTAGAGATGAGGCCTCACTATATTGCCCAGGCTGGTCTCAAACTACTGCGCTCAAGAGATCCTCTTGCCTCCGCCTCCCAAAGTGCTGGGATTATAGGCGTGAGCCACTGCACCCAGCTCTTTTCTTCCCATTCAACCCGCAATGAGAAAACCAGAAATATTGACAACCACACCGGGATGGAGCCCCATGTTGGGGAAGGAACAATTCTCTGTTGAAGGATCATCACAGAAAAGAGAATAGGCTTTGGGTTGCAAGGTGGGTTCCCCTCATACTAGAGGCCTGAGTCCTCACCTGTGACATGAAGTTAATGTTAGGTGCTTGAAGGTCGGGGGAAGGGTCGAGCAGAGCCCCTGCTTGAAGTCTGCACTGTCTTAGGCCAGACAAACTCAGGCAAGACAAACATTGGTTTCCTTCCCTCCTCACTGCAGCGAAAGTCTTACTGTAGGATTCTAGTTCCCAGCCCGGAACTGCCAAAGGCCAGCTAAGTTCAAGCTGTGATTTAAGGAAGAGGATGCATGGTTACAGGTACAGTTGTTGGAAGAGCCAGAGCTCTTGCAACTGCTAGAGGAGATGCAGTCTTTGGATGTGTTGAGTGGCAGATGGTTGGAAGAATAAGTAGCAGTTTCTTCTGAAAGTGTGAAGCAAGAACTGAATTGTAGATTTTGTAAATTTGCTGTGTCTCCAACTGGACTGAATTTTCTGGTTGCGTTTTTATAAATGGTTCGCAGCCAGGGCTGTGCTCTAGTTGTCCTGCAACCTGTTCGAATTCGGCTTCCTTCGTCCTCCTGTCTCCCAGCCAAGCCACTCAAGCCTAGAAGACCTAGCCCTGCCCTTCCTTACAGTTCAGATCCCCTCTGAGTAGTGGCCCGTTGTGGTGGACGGAGGATGGTGAAGGCCTTTCCATGGGACACAAAGAATGTCATTTTACTTTACCGATTTGCTTATCCCGTGCACAGACATACTTACAACTTGGAGTTTTTTTTGTGGCCCGTTTCTCAGTGTATATATGACTAGTGGGAGGGAGGGAGGGAAAGAGAACAAGAGATGATTTAGAGCCAACTTGTGTCCGGACATCCTTATAATACCTCACACAGAATGGAAGAGGTCACAGCATCTTGACTCACCATTTGTAAAGTGGACCAAGCTTTTCTTTCTTTTTTTTTTTTTTTAGTTGGAGACCTAGGGTGGAGTGCAGTGGCACCCCCACAACCACCGCAGCCTGGATGTGCTGGGCTTAGGCAATTCTTCCACCTCAGCCTTCCAAGTAGCTTGAACTACAGGTGCGCGCTACCACACCCGGCTTGTTTTTTGATTTATTGTAGAGACGAGGTCTCACCAAATTGCCTAGGCTGATCTCGAACCCCTGGGCTCAGGCAACCCTCTCAACTCGGCCTCCCAAAGTGCTGGGATTACGGACTGAGTCACGGCGCCCAGCCAGACCAAGCTTTTCTGCAGTGCCTGTTATACTTTCAGGCAGGAATTCATTCCCAGGGAAACATTTCCATCTCCCAGAAGGCAATGATTGATGTTGACAAGGATCTGGCTCCAGAAAGGCAGCAAGAAATCTTGAAGCACATCAGACTTCAATCAAGAAAGTGTTCTGAGTTCACAAGAAGAGGGTGTTATCCTAAGGAGACCCCAGGATTTCTTGTGTGGACCCAGGGGGAGTCTGTGTTGGTAGTGGCCCCTCATTTAAACTGATTTGTTGGCAGTGCTTAAAATCCCTTTTAGAACAAGCCTTTCCAAACTGAAGTATATATATTAAATCAGCAGTTTTCAAACTATTATCTCAGAGGCTGTGGGGCAGAAAACTTCCAGATCCCCCAAGACACTGGACCAACCCAGCATCTACCCAATTGCTGGGCGACCACGTGTCTTACACAGTGGATTCTCACTGCTTGAGAAATAGGAAACGAATTGCAAACGAATGCCTGAGTGCCTTGGCATTCGTGGCTCCAACATTTATGGTTTCAGCTATTCCAAACCAATTCATCACATATAATAAGCTACAATTTTCCTAAGGCACGCATTTGAATAGCATTGATTGCAGGGCAGGTGGGTGGCCCTGTGTCACTTGGCTGGGTGAGTCAGCCTCTTGATTGCTGTCTTCGGTGCATCCACTCAGCCTCTTTTATTTTGAGGGGTAGAGGGGACGACGTACTATGATGGAATTTGCAGTATAGGGATTTGCTCATATCTCAAAATGCCTAAGGTCTTCTGTGAAAAGGTGCTGGACTTGGGACAGCTGGTAGGATGCAGGTGCCGTGCCTAGGATGGGTGTGAGGTGTGCTCAGGTATGTTCATGCTACACCACCTCTGGAGCATATGAGGGGTTCAGTGTGGGAACCACACAGCCTACCCCGGCTCTCAAGGGCTGTGAAGAAAGAGATCTTCCAGTCCCAAATCCTGGCGAGGCTTCTGAGGAACGTGACGATGGAAAGTCACCTGTGTAAAACAAATCACCTCCTGTCTTGTTCTTTGCTTTTGGATCTGCCCAAGAGAGATGTTCCTGAGACTGCTGTGTTTGTAAGAGAAAGAACATCTATTAGTGGTTTTTTGACTTGGATCATGTTTGGAGTTTTCTGTGTGCTTATTAAAATAGGACACTGGGCTTTTCCTGAAAACTGTTTCTCTCTCTCTCTCTCTCTCTCTCTCCCCCCTTCTGCCTCTCTCCCTTCCCTCCCCTTCTCCCCCTCTCCCCCTCTCTTTCTTCTTCCCTCCCTTCCTCCCTCTCTCTCTTTTAAGAGACTAGGTCTCACTGTGTTACCCAGGT
This sequence comes from Carlito syrichta, assembly GCF_000164805.1. Lineage (NCBI taxonomy): Eukaryota > Metazoa > Chordata > Mammalia > Primates > Tarsiidae > Carlito > Carlito syrichta. Next base: position 312,926 of record NW_007249777.1, read on the forward strand.
TGGTCTTGAACTCCTGGCCTCAAGCAGTCCTCCCACCTCAGCCTCCCAAAATGTGGGGATTACAGGCATGAGCCACCATGCACAGGAAAACTATTATTCTGTTTTTTTTTTTTTTTTAATGACATACAGTACAAGCATAGTCTTTCACTGACATGGTGACTAGGTGTGTTAGAGATGGTAGGAGCCTTGAGGGCATCCCTTTGCTCTGGGTATTCAGTGAGAATATAACCCTGGTTGGTGACGGCCTCACCAACACTTCAGTGTGCCTGCTTTGTGGATATGGAGCTGTAGTTCCTGTCAGAGTCATTTTATGAGTATGAGAGAGAAAGACCATGTTAAATGAGAAGGGGGTGTGGTGGCTCACACCAGGGTGAGGCCAGAGTTCAACACCCAGGAGTTTGACACCCGCCTGGGCAACATAGCAAGATCTTGTCCCTATAAAAAGGAAAAAAACTTAAGTTAGCCAGGCATAGTGATGCATGCCTGTAGTCCCAGCGACTCCAGAGGCTGAGGTGAGAGAATCGCTTGAGCCCAGGAGGTTGAGGCTGCAGTGAGCCATGATCAGTCCAGCCTAGGCAACAGAGTGAAAACCCGACCCCAGAAAAGATAGAGAGAGGAAGAAGGGAGGGATGGAGTCAGGGAGGAGAAAGAAAGAGAGAGAAAGAGAAAGGGAGAAAGAGAGACAGGAAGAAAAACAAATGCATGAAACCCAGCTACCCTATCAAAGCAGACAGAGACACATTTACTAGTCACACTGCTCCACACCCATGTGAGGAATGGCTTGCCTTTTCTTCCTTTGATTTCACTCACTCACCTTTCTTGCAGCTCTTTTAAACAGCCAACTCCCACTTTTAAATACTAATTCTAGGCACAGAGATGGAGCATGTGCATAAAGTAAAGGTCTAGTGGGAACGATTGTACGTGGGATGAAAAGGAAAGAACCAAGGATGAACCAAGTCAAGACCTGGTGGCGGCACAGTGGAGTACCCATGGGGCACAGCTGGGCACACAGGCCAGCCTAGGGCCCTGCAGGGGCTTCTCTGTCCCCCCCAAACCGTGCTCCTCCAGGGCATGAGCGGGAGTTTCTGCCTTGTGCATTCCTGGGGTCATGTTTCCTGCATCCCAGAAAAGTGAGCGGCTTGTCCCTTCTTGACTAAATCCTGTCACTTCTCTGCCACGCATTCAGTTTGCAAATCCCGTTTCTGCAGCTATTAGAAAAAAAATAGCATCTGCTCCCATGGGCGACCACATCGCCTCTCCAGTTCAGTTGTGAAGACAGCTGAGAACACCAGATTGAGTCTGCTTTCAGCAAACTGAATATAGGAAAAATCGAAAATTGTTTTAAAATGGGTGATTGTTCACTTTTCAAAAGGTTCCTTTGCCTTACAAAAAAAGATTAACAATGGGATTTCTTTAAACACCAACTCCTTCTAAAATAAGATCGAATTAACATCCCAAGCGCCTAGGGCACACTTGCTGCTTAAATATAGCATGCCTATAAGAAATATTGGCAGTTTTTTAAAGTTAACTTTTAAAATTATTAAAAATTTTTATCTGATGGATTGAAGTCTACTAAAAAAGTTGGTAGCTTTCATTTGAGCCTGGAGGAGGGGAAGAGTATGTCCTACTAAATGACAGCTTGAATATGCCAAATTAAAAAATGTGACAGTGTGGTGGCTCATGCCTGTAATCCCAGCACTTCGGAAGGCTGAGGTGAGAGGTTTGCTTGAGCCCAGGAGTTCAAAACCAGCCTGGACAACACAGCAAGACCTCTTATCTACAAAAAAATTAAAAATTAGCCAGGCATGGGAACAGTACATCATATGCCACGTGTTAATCTTCCAGTATCTGTTCTTGGAAACCCAAAGTTGAGTGCGTGAACCCTCAGGCTGGAAGGAGAGCTCTCAAAAGCAAGCTCCCCTGTTAAATGCTTTGGGACTTGGCATAGCCCCCAGTCTGGAGACGTCCGAGCAGTCAAGGTGATGCACTGCTTGGTGTAGTGAATATCACGGGGCTCTTGATATAAATGGCCTGAAAAGATGCCACACTTGTGATAAGCTTGTGTCCACTAGGATAGCTGTTGAGTGCTTCACTCTTGTTCATTCTGTCCTTCATTCAATACTGAATGGCCGTGAAACCCCATGCCCAGGAGTTGGGATCTTACAAAATTGAATTCAGACATTGGCCTGCCCTTGCGGAGCCTGTAGTCCAGTCTCCCACCCTATGCATGTGGCAGACTGCTGTCCAGTTGCAGGAGGGCACCGCGCCTCTGATGACCTGTTCTTTTTCTCTTTTTCTTTTTCTTGTCTTTTCTCCCATTCCCCACCCCAAAGGTCAGCATGTCAGGGTGTTTCAGGGCAGAATTGCCAGGTCATATGTAACTAAAAACAATCTGGTACAGTGTTCTGTGAGCTGTTAGCAGAAATTCTTTGGTTTTCTTCTTGCACCTCGACTAGGACCTGAGTGTGCCTTTCTTTCTGGATATAGGTGCACCAATCAATTCTGACTATGCGTGGCGGTTCTGTCATTTGAGTAGGGATAGCCCAGAGAGACAGAGAATGTCCGGAGGTGGGGGAGGGAGGAGGAGGCCTGTTTGGTAGCTGGGGTTGGGGAACAAGGTAGAGGCAGAGAGGATCCTGATTCTCTAATGACCAGGGAGGTGTAGACTTTGTGGTCAGTGCAGTCACTGCCGCCCTGAGCCCTGAGAAGCGGAGGCGTGGAGACCTCTTGCATTCACTTTTTCAACTAATCACAGAGGAGCTCACAGTTATGAAGAGGAGGAGGAAGACGAGGATGGAACAGACTCTTCTGGAGGCCAGGGCTGAGGGACGCTGATGCCTGGGCATCCTTAGCCACAGGGAAGGCCTTGCAGAAGGGGCAGCACTGAGTGGTGCTTTAATGGCTGACATGGCTCCTCAAGGTAAATCAGAGAAGAAAGCACAACAGGCAGAAGGGATGGGATTCCTTGGCCAGGCTTTTGTAACTCCAGGCATCCATGAGCATCTCTGCCGTCCCCCTTGGTTCCCAGGGCTGCCTGAGGACATGGCAGGCAGAAGAGAGAATGGCTGTCCTCCTGCCTCCTTTGACACAGACATTACCCCAGCCAGCCTCTCCCTCAGTCCCCACAGTTAGCCTCCCATGTGACAGTTGAGTGGCTAAAGTACCCGCCCAGAGAGAGCACACATCATCAAGAGCAAACCCAGAGAGGCCATCTCTGATGCCGCAGTGCACGCTTTGACCCAGTGCAAACGTCCTCTCCATGAATGGTCTTGCTGGAGGGATTCGGCCAGGCCATGGGACCCTGTGCTCATGACACTGGACTTGGGAACTCAGGGCCCCAAACTCACCAGTCTGTGGAAGCACCGGGCCCTGCCTCCCACCTGGTCATGATACTGGACTCCAGGCCCTGTGGAAACTGCTCGATCCATCACCGTCCCAAAGGCCATGTTGTATGTGGATCATTCATGCTAAGGCATAAGTTTTCAAGATATAGTTTCTGAGATATTTTAAACGAACAAACAAGGGACACTGTAGGACCCGGAGTCAGAGCATCACCCAGATTCTCCATCGTTGTATGTCTCTGACAAAGATGGAATCTCTGAGCATCAGTTTCCTAATATTTTGAATGAGAGCTTTGTGCCTGTAATCCCTAAGGTCTGTTTTAGCACTGACATGATCCCTCTTTCCTTGATGGTAGAAGTCCCATCTTGAGACTTTCTTTTTTTCTTTTTTTGAATTGGAGTCTCACTCCGTCGCTCAGGCTGGAGTGCAGTGCACGCTCACGGCCATCACAGCATTGACCTGCTGGGCTCAGGTGATCCTTCCACCTCAACCTTCCAAGTAGCCAGAACTACAGGCGTGTGCTACCACGCCTGGCTAATTTTTTGATTTATTGTAGAGATGAGCTCTCACGAAGTTGCCCAGGTTGGTCTCGAACCCATGGGTTCAGGCACTCCTCTCACCTTGGCTTCCCAAAGTGCTGGGATTACAGGCTACAGGCTTGAGCCACCATGCCCAGGCAGGACTTTCTTTTCTTTTTTTTAATGGAGTCTCAGTTTCTTGCCCAGGCTGAAGTGCAGTGATGTGCTCACGGCCACTGCAGCCTCAACTTGCTGGGCTCAGGCGATCCTTCTGCTTCAGCCTTCCAAGTAGCTAGAACTACAGTTGAGCCACCATGCCTGCCTAATTTTTTTTTTTTAATTGTAGAGACAAGTTCTCACCAAGTTGCCCAGGCTTGTCTCGAACACTTAGACTCAGGTAATCCTCTCACCTCTGCCTCCCAAAGTGCCGAGATTACAGGCATAAGCCACCATGCCCGGCTGTCTTTAGAGACTTTCGAGGATTGCATGTACAATTACACATATGGACAGGAGGCAGGAAACGTGATCTCAGTTCAACAGAGGAGCCCTGGCCATCTCTCATCACAGGATAAATGCTCCTAGTAGGAATTAATTGCTTTATGTTTTAACTATTCTTATACTTGGCACTTGGGAAGACACTACTCTGCGTTGTTCTAATCTAGTGGGACATGGCCACACACATTTCAAGTACAATAAAACATTGAGCCAATTACGTTGTAATGTGTCTGCACACTCTGAGCTTCCAGCTCGGTGCCAGCCGCCCTGCCCCATATGGGCTGACCAAGCGGATCAGCTGCACCAGGCAGATTGGGCTCTGGCACTTGCGAGTGGCCCTGGCACCTCCCTCTCCACATGGTGCGAATGCCTTCTGGAAAGGCCTCATGCATACTGTGTTTCCTTGGTATTGCTCCACTCCCTTCCCATCTAGCCCACTGGTTATTAGTCCAGTATCAGTGCTGGTACAAATGACCCTGTCTAAAGAAGTTCTGTCCCCCTGGCTTCTTAATGACACACCTTCATCTTTTGTGGACTATGGAGGAAGAGGAGGACTTCAAGATTCCACTTGTCAGGGCTACACCAGTAGTCCTAGCTACTCGGGAGGCTGAGGCAGGAGAATCACCTGAGCCCAGGAGGTCTAGGCTGCAGTGAGCTATGATCACAGCACTGCACTCCAGCCTCGAGTGACATAGCGAGATCCTGTCTCAAAAAAAAAAAAAAAAGAAAGATTTACTGGCTGACAAGGCCCCTCAAGGTAGAGGGGATGGGATGTCTTGGCCAGGCTGCTGTAACTCTAGGCATCCGTGAGTCTCTGCTGTCCCCCTGGGTCCCCAGGGCTGCCTGAGGACAGGGCGGGCAGAAGAGAGAATGGCTGCCTTCTTGCCTCCTTTGTGGTAGACACTTCCCAGCCAGCCTCCCCCTCAGTCCCACAGTTAGGCTCAGCACGAGGAGGAGATGAATTATGAATTAGAAAGGTGTGATGAATTGGAGCCTCTCTGTAGATGGTGTCTCTGTTTTTCTCCTGCCTTCTCTTTCTCGGCTGTGATTTAGAAATGATGCTTCAGCCTATGCTCAGCTTGCAGCCTGCTAAGAGGTCACTTGGAAATCAGTTGGGGAGGAGGGATGCTCACTAGAGCACAAGCGTTTCCTTCCTACACATAACTGAAGTGAGCTCCACTTCTGTTTCTTCCTGTAGCTGGGCCCCCCTGAGGGTCTTTCTTGAGGAGCCACTTGGCCTGGTCCTCTCTCTGTCCCTTTTCTGCAACCTTGTATAATTGAGCTGGAAACCTGGCCATGATTCCTGTAGCCAGGTGTCTATGGGTAAGAAAGGATGTTGCTATTCTAGAAGCAGCAGGGACTCCCGCCGTCTTGAGTACTACTGCTGTGCCCTCTTTAAAGAAGTCTCTACAAAAAACTCATCTCTACAAAAAATAAGCCGGGTGTGGTGGTACATGCCTGTAGTCCCAGCTACTTGAGAGACTGAGGTGGAAGAATCACCTGAGCCCAGGAGGTCAAGGCTGTGGTGAGCCATGGTCTTGCCACTGCACTTCAGCCTGGGTGACAGAGACCCCGACTCAAAAAAAAAAAAAAGAAAAGAAAAGAAACAGTCTCATAGGCTATGGTGTGCAGTGGCTGCCAAGCTGTCTGGTGACTGAGGTGTCTGGGGGAAGCATGTAATTTTGGGGTCAGGCACATTTAGCTGAAATCCAGTCTTTGCCACCTTCTAGGTGTGTCAGCTTGGCTAGGCTGTTAAGCCTCTTTGAGCCTGTTTTCTCATTTGCCGTGTGGCAGTCATGAAGGTGTCTACTTTCCAGGACTGTGTGGCGTTATAAAGTGAGCAGTGCAAGTGACCTGGCACCTGCAGACCTCCAGCCAGTTTCGTGCGTGCCCTCAATTCCATTTGCTGTGCTTGTATTCATTTGATGAAAGAATTACTATGCCTGTGCATTTCAGAATTAAGGACCGTTATCACAAACACATGATTACATGTGGCAACTTGAGTTACAAAAGATTGCTTCTAAAACTTTCAGTTTCTTCCAGGCATGGTGGCTCACACTTGTAATTCTAACATTTCGGGAGGCTGAGGAGGGAGGATCACTTGAGGCCAGGAATTTGAGACCAGCCTGGGCAACATAGCGAAACCCAGCATAAATAAGCTGGATGTAACTGAGCATGCCTCTAGTCCCAGCTATACAGGAAGCTGAAGTGGGAGGATTGCTGGAGCCCAGGAGTTTGAGGCTGCAAGTGAGCTATGATTGCACCACTGCCCTCTATCCTGAGTGACAGAGTGAGACCTGTCTTTAAAACAAACAAAAGCTCTGTTTCTTCCAGGTATTACTTCTACTTTCAGATACTGCTACTTCCCATATTTATTTCAAAGAAAAAAATGTCTTATCATTTGTACCTTATTCCCATTGAAAAGTAGGAATTTGGGCCTCTTACTTTTTATTTATTTATTTATTTATTTTTGAGTCAATCTGTCCCCCAGACCGGAGTGCAGTGACAAGCCCATGCCTCACCACAGCCTCGACCTTCTGAGCTCAGGCAAGCCTTCCATCTCAGCCTCCCGAGTAACTGGGACTACAGGCGCACACCACCACACCCAGCTAATTTTAGGGTTTTTTTTTTTTTTTTAACAGAGACAAGGTCTTACTGTGTTGCCCAGGCTGATCTTGAACTCCTAGGCTCAAACGATCCTCCTGCCTTGGCCTCCGAAAGTGCTGGGATGGCAGACGTGAGCCACTGCACCTGTTACTCTTTATTTCCTATGAAATTAGAGCCTGTTTTATGGGAGGTTGTGTGACTCACAGGTAACTGCTTACAAAGTGTGGCCCCTGACTGCGTGAGGATGCATTTCTTTCCAAAGAGTAGGTGTTGAGCGTGTCCAGAGCAGCTGGGTTTCCAGGCTGGAGATGTGGCAGCTCGTGCTGGATTCGATGCCTGGAGATGGAGCCCCACACCTTATCCAGGAGCCTCTGCTCCATGGCCCAATGCAGGCAAAAACAGCCTCCACCACAGAGAATGCCGGAGAGGGGGCTGGAGGCGAATGGGCTTGGAAGTCTAGCTCCACTGTGTGCCCTGTGACACCAGGCAAGACACCGCAGTTTCTTCCTCTGTAGGGCCGGTTCTGTTTTGCAAATCCTAACTATACAGAGACGTTAAGATGTGTCATGCAAGCTCCAGTTATCATGTTCTGTTCTATCTACAGGGAATTTTTTTTTTTTTTAGTTGGAGTCTCACTCTGTCCCCCACACAGGAGTGCAGTGGCCACCGCAGCCTCGACCTGCCAGGCTCCAGCAATCCTTCTGCCTCAGCCTTCCAAGTAACTGGAAATACAGGCATGTGCTACCATGCCCGGCTAATTTTTTTGATTTATTGTAGAGATGAGGTCTCGCCAAGTTGCCCAGGCGGGTCTCGGACCCGCAGACTCAGGCAATCCACTCACCTCAGCCTCCCAAAGCGCTGGAATTACAGGCTGAGCTACCGAGCCCAGCTACAGGGAATTATTTTTATGTATTTTTTTTTTTAGTGGAATCTCACTCTGTCACTCAGGCTGGAGTGCATCTCACAGCCACCCCAGCGTCGATCTGCTGGGCTCCGCGATCCTTCTGCCTCAGCTTTCCAAATAGCCAGAACTATCAGGCGCACGCTACTGCACCTGGCTAATTTTTGCTTTGTTGTAGAGACGAGGTCTCACCAAGTTGCCTGGGCTGGTTTCGAACCCACAGGCTCAGGCAATCCACGCGCCTCGGTCTCCCAAAGTGCCGGGCGGGGAATTCTTTATGAAGCACTTAATATATAAGGGCTAATCATAGTAACAACACTATTCAGTAGAAAGGGATAATAATAAATAATGGATGTATCAATAGTTTGTGTTAAGAGCAAGCAAGAGACAGTGTGTGGGAAAAAACAAAAAAGCAAGCACCAGCCTGGGATACACAAGACCTGGTGGTCATTCCCAGGCTGGGACTTGCCTGCCTCCCTGCCAGTGGGCAAGTTGCCTGAGTTTGCCCATCTCAGCCCCCTCCTCCAGTGGAAACTGGGTCCCTTGTAAGGACCAAAGCACTCATAAATGTGAAAGGGGGCCTGGCATGGTGGCTCACACCTGTAATGCCAGTCCTTTGAGAGGCCAAGGTGAGAGGATTGCTTGAGCCCAGGAGTTTCAGACCAGCGTGGGCAACATGGCAAGATCATGTCTCTAAATAATAATAAATAATAATAATAAGCCTGGTGTGGTGTCACATGTCTATAATCCCAGCTATTCGGGAGGCTGAGGCAGAAGGATCATTGAGCCCAGGAGCTTGAGGCTATGGAGAGCCATGATCATGTCACTGTATTCTAGCCTGGGCAACAGAATAAAACTCCTACTCAATAAATGAATGAATGAACGAATAAGGAAAGGCTTTGAAAACTTAAGCCCTATCCAAGTAGAAGCCATGGTGTCCATGCTTTCTGTGCCTGCAAATCATTCCTTGCGTTTTTACACTTTCCCGTCCCTTTTCCTCAGGGCACTGGTGGTGATGCCATCAGGTGCTTTTGACATATCATCTCAGAAAACCATGGTCATAAAAACCTTTGCCAGAATGCCGTAATAAATTTTACTTACTTTATGTGTGTTTTAAGTTCTTTTGTCAAGACAGAAATATTTATGTCTCTTGTTCGGCAACAAAGAAACACACATTTAGTCTGTGTTAGTATACATGTATGTGTACAGATCGTTTTCATATGTCCTCACCCCATAATCGGAATGAATTTGTGTGTTTTCCTTTGCGTTTCCCCATTGTGGACTCTGCCTTTACCACAGCCACGCGGATTTGCTGTGTGGACCACAGCCCTATCCGGCTGCACCCTAGCAAACCTTACCCAGATGGAAGAGAATGGCTCTGTAACTTGTGTTGTAGTTATTGAGAGTCAAATGATTGAGTGTATTTTTGATATCTTTTTCTTTCTTGGGTAGCTCTGAAGTCCGTTTTTTAAAGTCAGCTAAGTTTGGAAGATAAGCTCATTCGCAAAACCCTCAGGACAATCCAAAATCATAGATGATACCTTAGCACCAGTTTTGCTTTGTGTATATCATTCACCTGTTTCACAAAGCTGTGATCTCCCCCACACCAAAAGCACAGGAGAAAGATGAACAGTATCAGTCAGCCACCGTTCTCATTACATATGACAACAGGAGATTTTAAACACATAGAAATAACATCAATAATATAATGACGTGGTGTGATATAACACAACATAGTATAAATAATAAATGGCTGTTTGGGTATCATCTAAGTTTTACCAGACTCAGAGGCTTAAAGATCAAATCAAAATTGCCAAATACAAGGCCAGGCACAGTGGCTCGCGCTTGTAATCCCTACACTTTGGGCGACCGAGGCAAGGTGAGAGGATTGCCTGAGCTCAGGAGTTTGAAACCAGCCCGGGCAGCATGGCGAGACCTTGTCTCTACAATAAATCAAAAAATTAGCTGGGTGTGTTGGCACATGCCTATAGTTCTAGCTACTTGGAGTGCTGAGCTGGAAGGATCACCTGCGTCCAGTAAGTTGAAGCTGCAGTGGCCGCGATCATGCCACTGCACTCCAGCCTGGGCAACAGAGTGAGACTCCAACTCAAGAAAAAAAAAGTTAAATATAGTCTCTCAATTATTGAGGCTTATCATTCTGTTACTAATGAGAACTATCCAAAATTTCCAAATTTTAGCTCTCATTCCTGGCTGTACCTTTGGCAGGTATGAAAAATCACATGGTGTTTTCCTGTCCCAACTCCTTTTAATAAGTTTGGTGAGGTAGTTTAGCATCATGGTTAACAATACTGGTTTTAAGGCCGGGCCCAGTGGCTCACACCTGTAATCTCAGCACTTAGGAAGGCCAAGGCGGGCATATTGCTTGAGCCCAGGAGTTCAAGACCAGCCTGGGCAACATAGCAAGACATTATCTCTACAAAAAAATCAAAAAATTAGTTGGGGTGGAAGGATCGCCTGAGTCCAGGAAATCAAGGTTTCTGTGAGCCATGATTGTCATGATCATGCCACTGCACTCAGCCTGGGTGATAGTGAAACTCCACTCAAAAATATATGTATAATGTGTGTGTGTGTGTGTGTGTGTGTGTGTGTGTGTGTGTAAGTTTTAGCCAGGCGTGGTGGCTCACACCTGTACTTTGGGAGACTGAGGCAGGAGGAGGATTGCTTGATCTCAGATCTTACCCAAAAAAAAAAAAGAGAGATCCAGGAGTGGTGGCGTGTGCCTGTAGTCCCAGCTACTTAGGAAACTGATACAGGAGAATCACAGGAGGTGGAAAAAAAACAACTCAGTTTTAGGGTCAAACTTCCTCTGTTTTGGTCACATTTCTGCTACTAGATGTGTGTCTTGGTAGTTACTTGACATAATGACTTAAACAAGCCCAACTAAGTTGACTTATATAACTAGATAGTATGTTCTTACAGAATACTTTCATGTTATTGTATTTTTTGGCTTTTTGTGATTATTTGTTAATTTAAGAAAGCTATCAGGGACAAAAACAAAATGATGCTTCTTAGACCTTAAGACAATAGAAGATGAAGTGATGGAAATATGTATTTTCAGAATTTTACACCCATCTAGTATAGTCACGCTTATTACTTAAGAAGATTTTAATGGACTTCAGATGCTCATAGATGTTCTGAGATTTCTCTGGAAGTTCAGCTTGTTCTCAACTCCAAACTGAATGAGGGCTATAGGCATCCAGGTGTAGGTATTGTGCAAGACCAACTGACAGGTCATACTTGGCTAAGCTCTGTAAGGAGCTAAGAAGCCAGGACTGCATGAGCCTATTAAAAGCCAGCACTGGGATCGGGTGCAGTGACTCATGCCTGTAATCCCAGCATTTTGGGAGGCCAAGGAGAGAGGATTGCTTGAACCAGGAAGTTCAAGACCAGCCTGGGCAATTTAGCAAGACCTCATCTTTACAAAAAAAATCAAAAAATTAGCCAGGTATGGTGGCACACACTTGTAGACCCAGCTACTTGGGAGGCTGAGGTGGAAGTATCACCTGAGCTCAGGAGGTCAAGGCTGTGGTGAGCTGTGACAGTGCCACCGCACTCCAACCTGGGTGACAGAGTATGAGAATCCGACTCAAAAAAAGAGCAAACGCTGACTGGCCTTCTTTTTAGCTGCCATCTGTGGAAGTCCCTTCAATCTAGATGGGAAAGAACCAAGGCCCAGCAAGGTCAGGAGATTACATTAGTCGTTGGCAGAATCATGTCTGGAAGCGTGGGTCTGCTGACCTCCAGGACAGGGCTCTCCAGAACCATTCCAGCATTAGGTGGGAGATAAACACGGCATAACCCGGTTCTTCCTGCTCTGCTGGAAGAAGACATGGCGTTTTAGAACACAGAAATTCATTGAACATTGAAACATTTGCTGTTGTATTGCCGTCTCCGCTCCTTTAGAAATTATCTTGGGAAAAACTAGGAAAAGTTATTCCGTTGACCAGTGATGACCCGTTATTGTTCCTTTTGTCAACAGGCAAGATGATGATGAAGCCCTGGCAGCTTCCTGTGTCCCAGGCCTTGTAGAAATAAATGGGACAGACGTGCTTCAGAGTTCTAATGTGCATCACATCGGACCTTATTTAAGGAAGCGTTAAAAGGAACCCCGCCGTTACCTACTGAGAAGGCTCTGTGGCCTCAGGCATTGTTTCTGATCGAATCCAGAGGTTGCAAGCATGCCTCCCTCTATTACCTGTTGGAGCAGGCTTAATTTTATAAATTTTAAACACAAACTCTATGAGTTTCTAGTTCATAATTGTTCTTTTTGAGGATCCACTCAGATGAACAGTATTGCATCCGTAAGAGATACGCACTTCCACGGGACCAGAATTGATGGGAATATCAGTGGCGACACATTCCAACGGTAGCATCATCCAGTACCAGAGACGGAGAGGCCAGATGGCAAGGAAACCCTTCAGGGGGAGCGTCATGTTGGGTTGGACCTGCAGATGACTAGATCCATAGCTTTAGTAGACCAAGACTTTTTTTCTTGAACCCAATCCGTGTAGACCGTGTGGTTCTTGACCCGGTGGCTTTAATCCATGATTATTAGATATCTCTTCAAACCATGAAAGTCTTGAGCTTTCCTTTTAAAAAAAAAATTGTGATGCAGCTTCGAGAAAATCCAGGGTTCCCTTGTAGTCTTCCGAGTATCTCACTTCAGCCTTCCTCTCCTGTTGTCATTAACAGCAGGTACCCAGGTGTAGACAAGAAGCCTTGTGGGAGAGTCAGGCAATGACGATGAGCAGGCATACTACATTGTATCGTAAACATACTTTATAAGTACGTTTCTTATCAACTTCTTATTCAGGCGGAGATGATGAAAGCTTGCTGCACCCATCCAGATCAGAATTTGTGTTTTGGAAATTACCAGAATACCTGCAGGGAAAAAAAAAAAAACTCAATGATGAGCACTCTTCACACCCAAAAGAATATTTTTTATCATTCCTTTATTTGTTTTGGCTCTGTCAAAAATTAAAATGCTTGGAATGCTGTAGTCTGTGGTCTCTCGAAATTTAATCAGTGAGAACCTAACACTTTCACAGTATGCTGTCACTTTGGACATTCATAATAAAAGATGAAACTGACTTGGGTTGTTAGTCGTTTGTTTTGCTTTGTAGCTCAGCGCATCTTTCATGGTCCACGTTTGCCTAGGAACTGAGCAATTTGTATTGCCATATACACAGACGTAGAGATACATAGTTCGAGCCTTTCACTGTCTCTTTCATTGAATCGCTGTTATTTTCTCTTTTTATTTGTTGAAAGGTCAAGATATTTTTGAATGCCAAGGTCTTTTTGAATATGCATTCTACAACATGGATTTAAGTTCTTTCCTGGGGATTGTACCTAAGCTTTCTTGAGTTTCTCCTTACAATATATTTTCTATTCATTGGTCATAATTATATATTCTGTTAAATAATAACTAGAAAACTGGAGAGGGCTATGGGTAGCATAGTGGCCCCTCTAGGCTTTTCCGTGGCGTCTTTTTTGTGTGACTCTCCGCCCAGTGTGTTGGAGTATGGTTTCACATCTTCCATCATAATGGAGTAAGAAATAAAACAGCTCCAAAGAAATCCAGACACGTGAGCCCATGTAGAAAACTTCAGTCTTGCTTGACATTTTTACCAAACTTGGTATGGCAATAAGAAACACTCCCTTTCTGTCTACTCTTTGGTAACTAAACCTGCAATTGGCAAACAGCCACCCAGCTCCCCGCCCCCCACCCCCCA